>NC_063192.1:7998171-8260671 GCF_017589495.1 Alosa alosa
GTCCAATAAGGCAGTAATAAGGAGCCAGGGATGGGAGGAGCAGGCTGGTGAGGCTCTCCACCGTCCAGCAAGCTAATAGGCATCCCACGGGATTCCTCATCACTGTCTCCCACGCAGGGCCCACTAAACAGAGAGAGAGAGAGAGAGAAAGAGGAGAGAAAGAGGGAGAGAGGGTGAGAGAGAGAGATGGAAGGGAAATTTGGATGCATTTTCTCTTTTTGTGTGAGTGTGTGTTACTTCTTGGCTGTTTGAAAAACTTAAATAGGAGAGCAGAATTTCCTGTCACCGAGGGAGTTCCTATATGAAAGGCATCGCTGGGCTCAAAGTGGGAAAGAAGGCAATGACAAATTGAGGACTCCTTTATCCCGCTTCTAACAGAAAGGCCCAAATTAAATATGCACATAATCATATATGATTAATTGAAATAAGATTCAAATCACATGTGGCCACATGGAAAGACACACTTGATGCTGTAAACATTATTTTGGAAAAGAAAATGACAACTTTGACAGAACACTCCATTCATATGCAAACTAAACTTCCATTGTTTAAACACTTGTGTCTTTTCTAATACCCATAGGGATAGCCAGGGGACACTGCCAATTTGCAAAGCATATAAATGAAGCCCACTAACCAGCCACAATAATAGTGCTGATAACAGAGATAGCTTCTGGCTCAAGTAAACAACTCCTATGAAATTAGGCCATGATCTCCATGGATGCAGTGGAGCCAGGGTGACAGGAGAGTCATCCATCACTGCGTTGACATCGGCAGCTTCCTGGCTCGCGCTACAGGGGAATACCCGAGACTTTGCGCTGGAGCTCGATAGCTATTTATACCCGTGGATGGATTGTGGGAGAGTTGATCCAGACGAGGCCGATCCATCACCAGCTTCAAGT
Source organism: Alosa alosa (assembly GCF_017589495.1). Lineage (NCBI taxonomy): Eukaryota > Metazoa > Chordata > Actinopteri > Clupeiformes > Clupeidae > Alosa > Alosa alosa. The sequence goes on from NC_063192.1 coordinate 7,999,071, forward strand.
TCATTTTGATGGGTGTGAGTGTGATTGTGTGCAAATGCATGTACGTGTGTGTAGGTATGTGAGCGTGTGTGTGGGTGTGGTGAGTAAGTGCAGGGGTGTGTGTGTCAGTGTGTGTGTGTGTGTGGGTGAAAACAATTATGTGCTCCTTTAAAAGCTCTCTAAGAGGACTCCATTATCACCCCATGAGTGGCCTTCCTTCCCAGCGGTGTCTTATCTTATACTTATCTCACAGACCAGACACACATATACACATACATATGCATCTCACACAGAAACACACATATACATCTCACACAGACACACACATACAGATACACATGCATCTCACACAGACACACACATACACATACACATGCATCTCACACAGACACACACATACACATACACATGCATCTCACACTAACACACACATGCATCTCACACAGACACACACATACACATGCATCTCACACAGACACACACATACAGATACATCTCACACAGACATACACATTCATATACATCTCACACAAACACACGCATACACATGCATCTCACACAGACACACACATACAGTACACACACACACACAGCACACACACACATGCAATAGTGCACATGCACATGCACATCTCTCTTCAGTCTGTATGGCTGGTTACAGTTGTCACTTTTTTCATTTCCTCAAGTTATTTTTATATTCAGAGTCGGGTTCTCTTTTACCTTTTCCATCAACCACACCACTACACACACACACACACACACACACACACACACACACACACACACACACACACACACACACACAAATAAATACACAAACAAAAGCATGTGTGCCATCCTTGTCCATCTCCTCCTCACCCCTCTCCTTTTATAAAATAAAATCACAATGTCCATCCATCAGAGCTGCACCCAAAGACAGGCAGCAGCCCCCTTCCAAGGAGAAATGGCAAGCTTTGCACTTTTACCATGCTGGGCTGTCATCATCCTTCCCAGCGGTGGACCACTTCTGCTGAAGCTCGCCCTGAAATGGCCCTCTCCACCTCCTCCTCCACCACCTCTTCCTCCAGCACCTCCTCCTCCCCCTGTCAGAACCACTATCGACCCTCTCAGAGAAAGAAATAACAAGCACATCCCTCCCTCTGCCAAACAAAGTCACGGCAAGGCAGCCAGCTATCGAATGGCGCGTTTCATTAAAAGGCAACGCTATGGCATAGTGTCAATCTCAGTTTGAACCGAGGTGTCTGGGGGTGGAGGGATGGTATTTTGTGGTTACCAGACGGTCAGAGAGATTGAGAGAGATAGAGTGGGAGATGTATTTGTTTGTCTACATATGTCTGCGTATATGAGAAGACATAGCCAGAAAAATGGAAAGGGAAAGCAAAAGATGATGGGAGCTGAAGTAGATGGACAGATGAATGAATGCAGAGGGCAGGGGGCAGAGAGAGTGAGTGAGAGACAGAGAAAGAGAGAGACAGAGACAGAAAGTGAGAGACAGACAGAGAGAGGGAGAGAAAGGATACATCCTTCTGTGTCATAGTTGACAGATGCCTTTGCTGTCTGTGACAGAGGGAATTTATAAGGCTGGGACTGTGATGGAATCACAAGGCTCTCACACTGCATGGGACTCAGTATAACACCCACAGCATACAGGACACAGTATACGGTACGCATCACACTGCTCACAGCACTCTCACTGCTGACAGTCACAGCCATGCACAGGCGTTTGATTCCGGGTTAATTAGTATGTGAGAAAATCCTGCCTGAATGTGCAAATGAGAATCTATATATAGGGCAATGCCAAACTCTCAAACGTGTAACACACATGGATATGCACATAGTGATATGCACACACACACACACACACACACACACACACACAGAGAGAGAGAGAGAGAGAGAGAGAGAGAGAGAGAGAATACATATTCAGCAATTCACTCTGATCTTGGGTTTAACTGCTCCCACTGTGGAATCTGCTGAGTGGGAATAGGCATGAAATAAACTGCAAATCATCTCTAGGAACAAACTTTTCTTCAATCAAAGCAGACAACTCTCCAAGAGCATTTCAAATTACAAACCAAGATAAACAAAAATAAATTGTAAACAGCGAGTGCATTCTCTCTCTCTTTCTCTCTCACTCTCTCTATCTAACACACACATACAGAGACACTCTCTCTCGCCTGCGCTCACATCCACATCCACATTGTGCTTGTTGCCATGGAAACAGCCACCAATGGCTCCTTCCAAGTGAACAACGTGGCACTATAGAGTGTGGCGGATGTATCCCAGCATGCAAAGCTGGCAATGGCCGGGATTCCCTGGGAGGAGAGAATGTGGCGCTTGGAGACGGCCAATAGCCAATGTGATGAGAACGACATGGTATGGCCACGCCAGTCACATGGCTACTATACGTCAGGCAATCCTATTAGCTCAGGTCCGCTCTAACGCCTCTCTGTTCTGGTGGATCTGCCACGTTGGCAAGAACACATCCTAAAAGCCATCAGGGCAGATGGTCTCAGAGAGTAGGGGATTTGGAGTGAGTGAACCATGTGGTGATAAACTCAATGTCAGTATAGAATTCACTGATTCAAAATTGCTGCATAACAAAAAAGGCTACAAGGCATAAAAATCACAAAACCAAGAAAAATGTCAAACCAAGAAAAATGTCATGGTATTTTTCTTGGTTTGTCATTTTCACGCCTTGTAGCGTTTTTGTCATGCAGCATTTTTGAATTACATTCATCTACTTAAATATATACAGAATTATTTTGTAGACAGTGAACTCATAAATCACAGTGTCTTCCCTGCCCACCTGAAAAAAGAACTTTATGTCAGTAACAGTACAGACTTTTCAGGTGAGCAGACGGCCTTCTCCTGTTGTGTCTCAGTAGTTTTTTTTTTTCACGAGTGAGCTCATATCTCGCTCCCTGGCAGCAGGCCTTTATCTAACCGGAGCTTGGGCTCCTGTATTATAGATGAGCTGAGGGGTTCAGGCTACTGTGTAGAATGCACAGCACTCAGCTTACTGGTCTCAGGCCAGCCAAAGCCACTGACAGACAGCCACACTCAGGTGTCTTGTTAAAATAGATGTTATTGATATTGTTAATACTACTATTACTATTATGGTAAATGTAGGTTTTCAAGTTTAATTGTTATGGTATGTGCTGGCAGATATCTCAACAGTGTTGGCATCAGGATGTTTAATCTTTAGATTTTTCATATGCGTGGCAGCCACATGTATACTGTATTTGGCCTTATATGTCCTAGGTATTTAGTTGGCGTTATGGATGTGACAGTTTTGCGTGGAATTGTCCCTTTGCCAGACCTGTGACAAATGATCTTTGTAAAATATTACACGGGATATATGAAGGTGTCTAACAAAGTAGGAGACACCTTGGAGACGAGTTTGTGTTGTTCATAAAGTGTCTCAGTTGTGTTGTAAGTGATGTTTACATTTAATATTGCCCTTGTTGTAAGTGATGTTTACATTTGACATTCCAGTAACATACCAGGCTATAAAGAGTGATTATGCTGTCTGTGCAAGTACAAGTGTCATCCTCTTATTTTATGTGCTGCAATGTGGAGCACAGAGAGTAGCTTCTCTTCTTCATGGTGATACTCTCTCCTCCCTTGAATCAAAGGGCTTCTCAGGGTTAATGAGTTTTAATTAAGGGTTTATATTAATGAGCGGCAGGCACATGAGCGTGTTTGAGAGAGCAAGAGATAAAAGAATAGGGGAGAGGAGAGAAATGGTTAACGCCAGTGAAGAGAGAATGGAAGCTGAAGGTATGGAGGTGTCAAGGACAAACCCACGCACAGGCAATCAGTTAGAAATACTGCTGAGTGGAACTTGATTTGACCTGCGTACTTCACACATACTGAATTCACACACACATGCACACGGGCACACAGACACAGACACACACGTACATGCACACACACACACACACACAAACACACACACACACACACACACACACACACACACACACACACACACACACACACACACAGATGCACACACACACACACACACACACACACACACACACACACACACACACACACACACACACACACACACTCACACACATTTATACACACACACACACACACACACACACACACACATTCTCAACAATAGCAAGGATCCTAATCATTTAAAGCATCACAGGTCTGAGTGGCCGTGGGTGAATCAGTGCATTGCCACTCAGGTATAAGACCATCTCCTCGATATCCCCCGTGTGCCATTCACCCATGCCCACCACACACTCAGCCCCGACAAGAGTGATTACCAAGGACACTTGGATGAAAATACAGTTCCGAACATAGAAGGCATCGTAGGTGGAAAGGAGACGGTCACACTTGAGATTCCACGGCTTTTGCCAATTCCTCTCAGCCTGAGTTATGGGGGAAGAGAAAACGAAAACGAAACACATCAGAGAGAATGATGCACGAGCACGCTGATATCAAAGCCTGGATCCTCTCATCCTCCCCCAGCTTGTGGGGGCGGGAGTCAGGGGAATGTTTAGCCTCTGTGTGTGCGGGCCTGGTAGTACCTCGCCACACCTCCCCATGGGGAGCAAACACTGCTTTTGGTTCTGACAGTGTTTACTCACATGTGTTTATGTTATGGCCTCACACCAGCTGTGGGGTGTGGGGAAGCACGGGAGGATGTTCTTCAAAGACCTGCAAAAGAGGACAAAGAGACCTGCACACACACGCTCAAACACTCTGTGTCGCTCTTTACTTCTTCATGCATGCACACACACACACATACACATACACGCACGCACGCACGCACGCACGCACGCACGCACGCACCCACGCACGCATGCACGCACGTGTCCTTTTGAAGTATTTTATTTTTGTCACCTACCCCCACCAGCTCCACACACCAGCCCAGCCTTCCCCTCAGATTCCTGACTCAGGCATCCTCTCTGAGAACAGAACAGAACAGAGCACACACACACACACAGACACACACAGACACACACACACACACACACACACACACACACACACACACACACACACACACACACACACACACACACACACACACACACACACACACACATGTACGTGAACACACACACACACAAACATACACACACACACACAAGTGCAAATGCACTGGTACATCTCTGCCCTGGCGCAATCTCAAATCCGACAGCCACAAAAAGCCCAGACATCAGAAGTGACCTTGGCTGACAGGTCGCATCTACACTGGCACGCATACCAGCAGGCATCACCGGCAGGAGTCCCCACCTGAACTCTCCCACCCAGAACACTCCCATGAGCCTCAGCCCTGGACAACCAGCCTCAACCCCACCCTAGGTCACGACCCCCTAGACCTCACAAACCCTGGACCTGTATAACGGGAGTGTGTAGGATGGAGGGGTGCAGTGGACTTCACACAGTGTGTCACCTCTGGTCAGTCTCAGATAGGGCTGAGTGGACTGAAGGTATGCGGGCAGTGGGCGGCCTGCCTGACTCAGATCAGTAGGCCCTGCCCTGTGTCGACTACATCATCACTGTCCTCCAGCTTTCTCTCAACTCAGCATTTTGGACACGAAGTGGACACCGACAGCAGAGGTGCTGTTTAGAATGCTGAAGTGGCCCTGAGCGTTTATAACATGGTCTGACAACCAAAATCAAAGAGTCTCGATGTGACAATAATCCTGACATTTGAGAAACAAGCAACAACCAAAAACGAGAGAGTTATGTCAGATCGTTGCCGCTGGCAGCTTCCTGTCTCCCATGGAGCGTGCTAAAACGCTGGGCCCCTGAATCAAATAAATGCACTCAGTGCAACAAATCAATTGTTGGGAATCATTATCGCCATTAAACTAAGTGGCAGAGTGATTTTAACAGTGTCACATCGTCCTCCCCTTCGTTTACACAGGGCTCATCAGCATCGACAGGAAACAAAGTACCAACGGCTGGACCGACAACAGGCCCAACATGGAAGAGCTGGTTATGACACATTTGGAAAGGTGTCAACAATGTGTTTTATATGTAAGGATGCTCCAGTTTTTTTTCTTAGCCGCTGGATGTAATGCTTCATTGTGACAGATGGTACAGCCTTGCACTTTCCCTCGCCACTTGAAAATAAGAAGGGAGAATTTCTCTGGTTCAGGGGGAGTGAGGGGCAGTATGGTGTGAACCTCCATTCCCGAGGAACACATTTTGATTTTATGGTGTTAGTCAAGGTCTGAGAACCTTTTCTTGTAATAACTGAGCAAGTCAGATAAGGAGATTTTCCCTTGGAGGGACAATAGCAATTTTGTCCTCATAAACCACACACACACACACACACACACACACACACACACACACACACACACACACACACCAACAATAATGATAAAGACATGAGCAGCCAGCCTATTATATGTTTCCAAGGTTAAAGGAATTATCCGGAGTAAAATGCACTTTAGATCAATTTACGGATGATTGGGAGTACATACGTTGAGTTGACATCAAAATCATGTCATTCTAATGTGTTTTGAGAAAGTTCGGTTTTACCGTTTTTAGTCAAAACTCGTTAGCGTGGAAGTGAGAAGGGCATATTATTTCGCCGCTACAAAACACTATTTTTATACCTCTTCTACAGTTCCAAACAACATTGCACTTACGTGGTAGTGAGTAGAGGGTCCCTAAAGCCAAACCGAAGTATCCCGAGGTCTTTATGTGGTCAGATAGAGAGTCCAGAATGAATTTCATCAAGCCAGTACCTTTCGAAATGTTGGCATCTTTGCTGCCATCTTTAGGGGAAAGTCCAGGAGTCGATTGCGAAATTCACAATTTAAATCGCCGTTTAAAACATAGTCCAGTATACAACTTCATTTCAATTTCAAAAGAAATACTGGACTATGTTTTTTTTTTTGTTTTTTTTTTTAAACGGCGACGAAATTGTGAATTTCCAGAGCATGTTACTCTCATACTTGGCAATCGAAAAACGGTAAAATCGAACTTTCTCAAAACACATCCGAATTACATGATTTTGATGTCAACTCAACGTGTGTACTCCCAATCATCCGTAAATTGATCTAAAGTGCATTTTACTCCAGATAATTCCTTTAAATTACTAGCTTTCTCTTGAGTTGTATTTACAACTAGACTGAATCTGTTTAATCAGATGGTGATTTCACACACACACACACACACACACACACACACACACACACACACACACACACACACACACACACACACGCCCAGATTAACGTTGCCTAGTAAACTCCATCCTGTTTCGTGAGCTGAGGACATGTCCCTATAAAGCTCTGCTTGGACACTGATGGAGGGGTTTGTTCATTAGTGGCACGTATTTCCTCCCTCCACACATCCATCTGTGGATGAGGACATGGATAAGTGCAGAATCAGAGGCTTTATCAGTGTGCCGGACGTAACCTTGCGATGTGATTCATGCCCTCGTCGGCCGGGGACGTCTCCCGCTGACTGCCCCTGCTGGTCTCTCTTTCGCCCATAAATCCAGGCAGAACGGCAAAAGAGGATCCAGGCGGATTCGATTCCAGACTCGTAACTCAGGGACCAGTCTTTGGTGGTGGTGTTATAACTTAAGTTACGACATGGCAAACCCCAGTGCCTTGTGTCTGCACCAGAGTGAAACACTCCCAGCGGCCTCATCAGTGGCTAATCACACAAGAAAGATGCCTCTGGGCCCAATGAGGTGTTTAGTACACTTCCCACATCAGACAGTTAAGCTCTAGTCTATTGGTTGTCCTATGTCAACAAATATATAAATTTAAGTTTGATTTTCACAAGATATATATAAAATAGAAATAGCATTTACAACACATTGTATCCACTTGCAGTCATATCTGTATTTTTAACATCTGCCCTCTGTGCAGGGCAGTGTAAATGCAAGTGCTGCACAGACTCTGAGGCAGACAACCCGCAGACTGGGGCATGTGCCAGACCAAAAACAAAGCTGGGCGGAGGCAGGTGGTGCCACCCTCTACCCGGCAGGACCACAGGCTGCCAGCTACCACACACTACTCTACAGGCGGAGAAGCAGGAGGTGTAGGCGGCAGCATTCAAACATGGAGCAGGAGCCTTAGGATGAACAGATGTCAAATTTGTATGCGTGGGTGTAGCAGACTTTGGAAAACACCAAGCAAATTCCCCTTAAATCCCTATCTCCACCTCACCCTTTCGAACCCTGTGGTGCGCATTCTGTTTGATCTGGAGACATCTCCAGGCTTCAGCTCATTGGAGGGAGACAGGTGTGTCAACAGTGATAAGCAGCTTCCTCCATCTTGGCTGGCTGCATAATGGTGATTGTTATGTAAACCAAACTGCCTGTGCTGGCCATCAGGACCCATCAAGCGAAAAGAGTGTTTTGAAAGACAACAACCAAAACAGGTGGCATGTCGTCGAAACCGTGCACCATGTGATGCTACTGCTGTGGTGATAAAAGTAACTGAGTGGGACTTGTAAGGGGCAGTGTGCTAGAGAAGCCCAGTGGGTGGCGCTGTTCTGATTTGTGACATGGGCTCTGCGATCAGCAGGTGAGAGAGCAGTCTGGATCAGAGCCAGCAGGCTTCAAAAGGCAATGGGCTGCATGAAGCCGTAAAACATTCCCCATCCACACAATTTAACACAGGCCGGCCGCCTCTGTGATCACCCAGGCAAAAGTGCTTGGCCTATTAAATATTAACCATGGCGCTTAGAGAAAGAAACACTTTTACTCCGCCACAGCATTTATGTGGTTATGCACTGCACACACAAAAATGCAAACTCACTAGTATCTCTCTTTCTCTCACTCTCTCCCTCTCTCTCACTAGTTCACTCACTCACTCAGTCACACACACACACACACACACACACACACACACACTTACACATGACTTCACATAAACCATGCACTTACCAAACCTACCAAATAGAAATAATAGAGATCAGTATAAGGATACAAAATCTCTCAGAGGGTTTCATAGAAAAGAGCAGGATGAAAATCCTTTTTTGCCAGAAAGCACTGACCTATGAAAAGGCCTTTCACTTAAAATTAAACATTGAATCAGCACTAAAAGCAATCTCACATTACAGCTCTCTACTGACACTGATTATGAATGAGAGTCTGTTCCACTGAATAAGCCCAGAAGACCTTGAAGGCATAATAAGCCCTGTGAATAGACTTTGCATAGAAGGTGTGCCATCCCTAAGATTACTATAAGATGCTAACAGTCAGTGTCTTCATTCTAACACTAACTTGCCAGAGACCAGGCTGTGTTAAAAGCGATACGTGACTCCACGCATCGTCAACTGTGAAGACACAGCGGTCTCCTCAATGACCCTCGGCTGTCAATGAGGCCAGTGCAGCTGGGCCTGAGCTTGCCTCTGCTCAGCGGGACAAAAGGCAGCCTGACACCGGGAGAGGACAGAGAGAGAGAGAGAGAGAGAGAGAAAGACAGAGAAAAAAGTGGAAAAAAGAGCAAGAAGGTCATGTTTGTTTTTTTATTTCTGTGTGGAGAGGGTTAACGGGATGGACGCTCCAGCAAGTCTCTCGCAGCCTCGCCCATCACGCGGAGCTTGTCATCTTTGTCAAACAAAACCAGACGTGTTTGTTCGAGACACACAGAGCGCTCGAGGAGTCCCGGCACACACAAAGACACACTCTCTCGTTACTTCGAGTAACTCTGAAGATTTGCACCCTGTTTATTTGTGAGGTGCTTTATTTTCTAGGGAGCGGGGGCGGCCTTAGGCTCTTGCACAGGGGTTGCTGGGATCCTGCAGGGCAGGGGGAGATTAATGGGGATGACGGCAGCTGTGAACGGGCAGAGTTTACGCATCCTCCAGAAAAGAGGCCAGGAGCCATAGCCGCTCAACCTTAAAAGGCAGTGGGCCGCGCTCCTGCGCTCCCGCCCTCCTCTCCCTCTCTCTCCCTCTTATTCTCCCGCCCTCCTCTCCCCCGCTTGGCTTTGTTGAGATGTCAGGCCGTGGAGACCGACGGTGAGGAGCAGCCCCTTAAATCACAGCGGTGGCTCAGGGTTAGCTACACCACAACAACACTGCTTCTCAGAAGAAAGGAGGGAAAAGGTAAAAAAAAACAAGAAACACTGCTTTTGCTACAGTAATGTCATCGTTAGGCACTACTACCAGAGATTCTTTTCAGTATTTGCCCATGTGCTCTATGCACTTTATTTCATAAAAAAACACTTGAAACAAAGAAAACACACACAGTGAGGAAGACATTCATAAACTTTGCCGTAAGAATTACATACAGGAGTCATAACATTGCCATTACTATCATCACTGACAGTTGTTTAGGCCATTGTAGGTGTAGACTGAACCTTGATTTTCCCAGCACTTGAGTCCTTGGCAAAGATATAACTACAAAAGAATCCTAAAAGCTAACATCAGCATACCAGCAACCTCCTCATACCCACATACAAAAACACAAACCAAAGGCATCTGAAAACCCCTGGTGGTCCCTTTTTTCTCTTTCTCTCTTTCTCTTCTTTCCACAAAGAAAGACTTTTATCATCATCATTACCATCATGCCATGACCACAGAGTCTCATGAGCCTTGAATGGAGGATGGGAGAGAGCATTTGAGAACAGCATGTTAAATAAGGAGGCTCAGTGGGCTGGGTCCGAATGAGAATTGCCACCCTGAAATTTGACAGATTAAATAACCTGAACTGTTCTGAGGTCATTTTTTCCTGTAACTACGACAGGACAAAGACAAACCAGTGGAAGTGGTGGTATGACCCTACACAGTGGCATTGTCTTACATACCGGTACACAGTGTTCGAGCCAGGTGGGGATCACATACACAGTCCTGTTTCTCCTCTGGGCTTTATTGGTTTCACAGAGAAGAAATCTTATGATTGTTAGAAGATGGACTCATATTAGGGCACAAGAAGAATCAATAAACTGTTATATATATCTTATATTAATCAATCACTATATCAGGGGTGAACATATATTTGCTTGCAAATGTAACATTACAGTTTGTACTCTGATAGTCTATCTCCCAGAGTCCTCAGGAGCACCTCAGGAATATGTGAGCTGTTACATAACTGCTGTGTTCATCTTGTTTAATGATTTTAATAACAACCATCAGTTTAGCTGAAATGCAGCTTATTACATGGGCAGGAGTCAGCCATAATCCTTCCCGGTTCACACCAGGGTCTTTCTGCTTTATTTTAACCTGCAAGGCTCATGTAATCAAAGTGGAATGAGAGGTGCGCTTTCTATCTCCAGGTCTTGCAGCGTGGCTCAGAGCTTTGTGTTAAGCTCACATGATTACCTGAGGCTAAGTTGCATCTCTTTCTCTCCATCATCTCTCTCTCTCACTTTCTCTCTCTATCATTCCTCTCTCTCTCTTTCTCTCTCTCTCTCTGGAGCCCCACACAGCAGAATGGTGTGGGGGAGGGTATGTGTGGGGGAGGACTTGACAAAGGATGGTGGATGGTGGATGGTCCAAAAGGAAGTGCTGTCTTGGCATTCTGTGATGGCCCCAAGTGAATGGAGAAGAAAGGCAAGGGAGCCACAGACAGGGTGAGAGACTGTGGCATGCAATGGTGTAGGAGGGCAGCACAGCAACATTTTGATGACCTTGGAGTACAATTTTCTGTGAAAGGGCTGTTGAAGGGGACATCTCTCTCTCTCTCTCTCTTTCTCTTTCTTCTCTGCTGGACTTGGCAAGTGTTACCTCTTATATTATCTTCTATGCAAAAATGGTCTGGCAAGCCCAAGCAAGCAAGTCTAACTCAAATGAGCACAGACTGCTCAGAGTCAGCTACTGGAAATTCAAAACTCAATATGTTATTTAGCCAGCAGGACAAAGACCCATACCACGGCAATGTTTAAAATTCCATTAAAAACAATACCTCAGTTACAAAATGCCACATCAGCATTCAGAGATAACATGCGGCATGACTGATGTCTCCTAATACGAGATAAGTGAGGTATTAAACTGATTAGTGGTCTCGAGTTCGCAGTGTGTGAACAGTCAGACTGCTTTGATTGAGCGGACGCGTGGGCGTCTGTAATGAGATTCCAACAGGAAATTGAGCACCATGTCTGCGATTAAAATGAGATCGCTTTCCACAGACATATGGCACTGTCGTCGCCTGCCGTCGCCGCGATATCCAACCGTGAGAAAGCAGCCTGCAGCAAGCAGACAGTCTACAGACAGAGAGACAGAGAGAGAGAGAGAAGACAGTGAGAGAAACAAGAGAGAGAGAAGAAGAAAGAGAGATAGACTACCACACCATGTAGGTCTTGTGCCATTATGCCATCATGCTGATATTATTTGATCTTTGTAAACAATACATTAGGACTGTCCTGTCAATAAGCTAATTGGAACTGTAAACTAATTTGTGTGTGCATATTGTGTGCTAATTCATGTCATTCTCTCCATTTCTCTCACCACACACACACACACACTGGTAGGCTACTTCCCCTACTGACACCATCACATTGCAACACTGAATTAAATATCATGGAGCCAACAGAGGATACAATAATATCTCTTCTCAGTGTGCCGTCATTACTCAGAGAGAGATTGCCTTCATGTAGCTGCAGCTCATTTCCTTGATGAAAGACTCAGTGACAGAGGGGATTTTCATTCTCAGTAATCAGACAAGCGAAGACATGGAACAGACACACAAACACAGAGAGAGAGAGAGAGAGGAAAAACAGATCGACCACAAACAGGAGAGCTGCCTGCCTGAAAATAATGATCAGACAGGTAAACAGTGTGTTCTGAGAAGCTTTTTAGAGTGCGACTGGACAGGTTGTCTTCCCCACGTCCAGGATTTAACATATAACAAGACATATCTACCACAAGGCGGTTACTGGCGGGGCCAGACATGAAACACTGTTGACATTACACAATATCCAAAATAGCACCTCTTCAGTTCATAGACAGACAGACTTAGACAGACAGCCACAGAAAAATGGACAAACAAACAATAGGTGCACATTGTATGAGACTATAAGTATAAACCCCCAAGGGTACGCTAGCTTGTTAGACTGACAAAACAAACATAACATAAAACAACACATATAGAACGATACAACGGGTTGGGATGAATAAAAGTATACTGGTGAATACACATGATTTTTAGGACAATTTCACTCTGTCAAGACGGAGGGTACTTGACAGAGCCCACAGCCGGTGAAAAGCAGCCTCTTTTTCTGTCTCTCTCCTCTCACTCCTTTCTTTAACGTCTCACTGTAGTGATGTCTTGCCACATTCCTCTCTTACTGTCTCTCTCTCTCTCTCTCTCTCTGTCTCTCTCTCTATCTCTGTGCACTGAGCTGCTGGTGTGTCTCTCTCTTTATCTCTGCTCAGTACTGCTGGGCTCAGCAGGGGTGGTGGGACTCGCCCGGCAACTCACTGTACGCAGCAGCCTGTGTTGCCACGGCAACCCCCACAGCCTGGCAGTCAGAGAGCTGTGTCTGTGTATGTGTTAAAGAGAGGTAGAGGTACAGAGAGAGAGAGAGAGAGAGAGAGAGAAAGAGAGAAATAGACTGGGAAAACATGAGTGCATAGTGAAAGAAGACAGATATAAAAAAGAAAAAGAGGAAGATTGGTGGGTGGGAGGAGAAAGGTAGTATTGCCAAATAGGTCTGAAATACAAATAACATCCCAGTGAATAGTGACCTTTCAGTATTTCCGCCAGTGTTTACTCTTCAGTCTACTGTAAATCTTAGAGACTAGAGAAGAGTAGATGCCTTTACTGGAGAAAACCAATGAGTCATTTCTGCTGACACAGTCCACTTAGCATCCGCCGGAGCTTTAGACATGCATGGACATTTATCTAGGATGTGTCAGTTCATTAGAAAAAAGCTATCGCTAAATACCTTAATTCACTTTCTTTCTATGGGATATTAGTTTCAACATGCAGTGAAGCTGTAGACAAAACCATACTGTTGTGCAAATATGTGATGTAATGTGATAAAAAAGCTGCAAAATAAAAAAAGTATGCATAAACAAAGTTGGTTGCTTTGAAGAGGGAGTGGGCTTTATTTTAGGAAAGAACAAATTCTGCTGCAGGGCACCCAGCCTAAAGTAAAGCCTCTCTCTCTATCTGTCCCTCTCTGTCCCTCTCTCTCCCTATCTCTCTCTTTCTCTCTCCCTCCCTCCCTCCCTCTCTCTGCCTTTGGGTGCCGCCGCTCCAGGCTGGAAAACTGTCCTCATCTGAACACTCAGAGCAACACACACTCCTGTTATCAACTAATGGCTGAGCCTGTGTGTGTAACAGGCCATCATTAGGTAACCTATCATTTCTTCCAAGACAATTTTCTTCAAGCACTGCAGTCAAGTACTGCATGCTAGCACCCCCCCCCCCTCTCTATCTGTCTAACTCACTCATTCTTCTCTCTATCTCCTTCTACACAGACCCCTATCAAACAAAATAAAACTGAAGTTGCTGATACGCAAGCACAAACGTACAGCTCCCCCTACTGACAACGAAGAGTAATGCAGCTTGAGGACACCGTGAGAAGGCGCTTGATGCAAGGCAAAAGTGAGGCACAACAATGGTGTGACCAGGATCTCAAAGAGGTGTGTGGGCTTGAGCAGATGAGGGACCTCAGGGTCCTAGTGCCCGTGTTTAGGGTGGTGGCTTTGGTCGTGGTGTCAGAAAGATCATTAACTCAATGGGACCTTGGGGTAAATGGCAACCAGACAGGACTGCAGGTACAGTAACAAGGGTGAGGAGAGGGGGCTGGGTGGCTGGATGGGCAGATCAGGTTACTACTGCAGTGGAGGAGGAGGAGGAGGTTGTGGAGGAGGAGGAGGAGCAGGTGAAGGGGGTGGGGGGGCAGGAGAGTGGAGGAGATCAGCTTCACAAACTGTCAAAAAGCATACAGTCATATTAGAAGGTGTCTGCATACCTTCACATACAGGCACGAGAGCGCAAACCCACACACACACACACACACACACACACACACACACACACACACACACACACACACACGTGTGATGTCTGAAGCCTTTAACTTTTCTCAAGTATATCTCAATTTTACCAGAAACATCCAATTACACCCATTACCTGCTCAACAGGCCGAGACGGAGCAATCACTCTGCTTTCAAACGGGAAATGATTCGGTGCTGAGAAACGTGGCAGCTTGAGACTCCCCTCCCTCTCCCCACTTTCTCACCTTGCCCCTCTCCCTCCCACTGGCCCAGCCGAGGGGGAGTCAAAACGACACAATCCATAATTGGGCTGATGAGATTAATGCAGATCTCTGCCCCTGTAGACTCCCAGGGAACCACTGAACCACTTTCACGCTCCCTGCCAGATCTGCATGGAAACTCAAGCCAGTCTGCTTTGCTCATTTGCTCTTCCTGGTGTACTGTCATACAATGCAGAAAGTATATGCACTCTCTCACACGCACGCGCACGCGCACACACACACACACACACACACACACACACACACACACACATGCACACAATCCCTAACACTTAACCTACACACATTCAATCTCTCTCTCGCTCTCTTCTCTTTGTCTAACACACACACACACACACACACACACACACACACACACACACACACAAACACATACACACGCATGCATACAATCCCTAACACTTAACCTACACACATTCAATCTCTCTCTCTCTCTTCTCTTTCTCTAACACACACACACACACACACACACACACGTAGCACTAGTAGTTCACCCCATAGGCCATGAGCACTGTGTGTTTGAGGGGTGCAGAGGAGCAAGTACAGAAGAAAGCCAGTCAAAAAAACTCATAATTTAGTCACTAACTGAATTATTTGGGTTACGGATAGAGGCACACAGATACACTCACTCACGCACACACACTCACAAACACACACACACATACACACACACACACACACACACACACACACACACTTATACATATTTTCCAAGGACATGCTCTAATGAGCTACCAACTCAGTCTGCGGTGTGTGAGCGATCAGTCTCCCTCTCTCTCTCTCCCTCCTTCTCTCTACCCTCTCTCTCCCTCTCTCTCTCTCCCTTCTTCTCTCTCCCTCTCTCCCTCTCTCTCTCTCTCCCTCCTTCTCTCTCCCTCTTTCTCCACATCCTTCGTTTCCCCCTTAAAGGCCTTTCCCTCCTCATTACGCGTGGAGGAGCCCGTAGCAGACAGCGTTCTGGGCTTGTGCGTATAACATGTATGACACAGTATCTGGGTTTGCCCCCGCGGGAGCGTGTGCTGGTATTGCATGAGTGGCTAAAGTGGGTTAATCGAGATCACACAAGCGTGGAGAAAAAAGGAATCCATTTGGATATCGAGCCTTCCGCTTGAACTCAAATGGAGGACATGCAGGTTCAGAAACGTGAGAGATGCATATCTACGGCTCATGCTGATCAAAAAAAAAAAAAACAGTGTTAAAGAAAAAGGAAAAGAAAACATTCATATGTCCGTTCCACCAGCTATCTGAGTTAGCACCTCTCTCCCCTCAGGACAGCAACGACCTGCCAAGGTGTTTTGGATCAATGTTAGCCCACATCCACAAAGCACAAAACAAGCCCAAAATATATATATATTTATATATATACCGAGGAGAAAAATAGCCCAGAGCAGTGGAAAAGCCCACTTCAGAGAGCAGCGGATGACAACAAGGGAGCGAAATCGACAGGAGACGAAAAAGGCCTGCTACAGGATGCCGGAGGAAGATTGCACCTTTTCACATCGGCTCCAAAATCAATAGCTAACAGAGGAGCTGTAGAACAGAGACTGGCTGTAATGATCTGGCTACAAGCGTTACATACATGCAACCCTATGCTCCGAGCCAGAGAGGTATATCGCTCATCCCCTAACAGGATGCAGCCACAAAATAAAAAACAGTTCATTGCAGCCATACACCACAAGCCAAATAGAGTGCAGAGGAGGAAGAGCTGAGGGTGGAGGGGGTGTTGGCTTGAGACGCAGTCTGGATGAGGAGGGCACAGCGGGGGGGCAGACGTCAGGAAGAGTCAGAAGAGGACAAGGGCCATGGATTACTGTCTGAGTCAATGAGGCACTAGTGCAGAGAGAGAGAGAGGAGGAAGGGAGATAGAGAGATGGAGGGAGAGAGAGAGAGAGTAACAATGCAGTAGGGAGTCGCGTGTATAGCTGGTGCTGGGTGGACAGACGGCTGGGGAGAAGCTCACTCAGCCATCTCCTGCTGGGACTGGGCCTGGGGATGGAGGAGGAGGAGGTGGAGGATGAAGAGGAGGTGGAGGGGTAAACCAAGAGATGTCTTTGACTGAAGAGTTAATCCCACTTTTGAGACTGAAGAGTTAATCCCACTTTTATTACAGCATAATACAGGAGTGTGGAGGAGTAGGAGGAGAGAGGGGGAGAGATTAGGATGAATGGTGAATTGGAGGTCTGTGTGTAGTGAGTTAATGAGAGAGCACATGGCTGGCTGTGGGATTCACGTGACCTGGGGAAGATGTGGAGACAGAGCGAAGATGTTTGGAGACAGAGGATTCTGGGAATATGTTGTTGGTGAATGGATAAGGGGGTGGGAGGGAGATCTTAATAGGCTGAAGATTAAGGTGTGCTCTCCACTTTAAGAGCCCTCTGAACCAGAGCCCCAGGTGCCACCTCAGGTGTTTGGAAGCTCATTAGGGGAGGATTAACAGAGATATTGAGGCTCTAGTCACTGCACCAAAAAACTGCCTCTTGCAGAGGGATTAATGATATTTTCGTTCACCATGTTTGAGGAATACTGAATAAATCTAAGAATATTATATTTTAATATCCATCTGATACCAAAGCAAATAGATTTTTTACATGTGGAAAAAAATGTTTGGTAACAGACAATTTAGAAACTGTCAATATGTATATATTCTTGGAACAGAATATGCTGATATTTAATTGTGTTTGTTCAACTAGAGAGATTTGAACTTTTCTATGAATATGGCTCCCATATCAGATCTGGACCGGACTCTTGTGTGTGAAGATGTTGCTGTGTCAGCTTTTCCTCTCCCCTCAGAAAGGTATCCATAATTCATGACTAGCGTCCACAACACCGGAAGCCTGTCGCCAGCTCTACGCATCTTTAATTTGGCGACGGACACGTTCCCCTGGAGACTGATTGGGAAGGTAACTAAGGGTAAATGATTGAGCTGGAGCTATGGAAGTGGACTTCCTCAAGGTGACTCTCTCACTGGGGTGGGGCAGTAATGGGGCCTCTAATCGGAGTCTTCCTCCAGGGCACACCCATTGTCAGTGGGGAGCAATGATTTAAGTCTTCCAAAAAAACAAGTACACACACACATACACACACATACACACACACACACACACACTTGACTGACCTTCATGCTCTGTGGAGCAGAGAGCATCCTAGGAGCTGGTCGGAGCTGAGACGAAACATCTGGAATCTTCTGATTACACTCCAGCATGGAATGCCGCAGGACTGCACCATTTGGCAGCACAGGGCAGGAGACATCCCTCACCTGCAGCCATATGAACCCAATATGCACAGACCAGGCCAATGGTTTGGTCTGCTTGGCCTCAATCTACATGGAATCTAGCGGACTGATCTATTCCCCTGTGGCATTACCAAAGTAAATAAGCTGCATTTGGATGCACTTATAAAAAGACATGTGGATACACTAATGAAAAGAGATGTTATAATTGTAAATCTATGAGTAAAAACCGCTTCAGACAACACATAGGCAGCACATATAAATGCAAGCATGCATGCACTGGGAGGTAAGCTGTGTATTAATTCATAACCTTGCGTGTCTTATGTTAAGCCTGTCTGACGGAGTCTTGTACTAGTGAACTACAAACGACCCTGAGTTAGTTTATACACTTGTGCACCATCCCAGAGGCTTTGCATGCTGTTCGCACTGTAAATCACACTCACACACACGCACACACATACACACACACAGTATGCTGATAAGCAAATGTATTCTCTTGATGGCCTCATGTACAAAGACAGTCCTCTCCCGGGAAAGAACTCACTGACAGGCAAAATGTTCAAAATCTAGCATTTTGTTTCTGCTTGCGTCGGTTCAAATCTGTGCGTGGTGTGAGTCTTTTCCTAGGGCACCTCTGGGGCTTGGACACACAGATTGGCATGTGGTGGTCAGTCTTGTTGTCAATTAAAGGGTCTGCAACCACTGCTGCCCACCCACTAACAAAGTGGCCTCTCACACAAACAAACACACACACACACACACAAAGAGAGAGAGAGAGAGACATACTCACAGATACATACACACACACACACACACATTCACACACCGATACACACATACAAACTGAGGCAGACGGTTGTGTAAACCTGTGGTATGCACTCATCATTACAGAAGTAGGTTAGAGAGGGAGAGGGGTGAGAGAGAAGGAGCAGGAGAGGAGAGAAGTGGAGGGGTGGAAATAAATAAGAACTAGAGAGATATGAGAGATGGGTAGAGAGATTGGTAGTAGGTGTGGGGAAGAGAGAGAGAGAGAGGGTGAGGGAGGAGAGAAGAGAGAGGGAACAATGGAATGAAAGGGCAGGAAAGAGAGTTGGAAGACTAAATAGGACAGGCTGAGGGGATGGAATGGTAAAGAAGTTCGGTGGAAAAGAGAGGCCTGGAAGAGAGAGAGGGAGAGAAATGAAGGGAGGAGAGAGAAAGGAAGGGAGAGAAAGAAAGAAAGCCCTCCGCTATAGAGTGTAGGGATGGGCAGACAGAGGAGTCTTTGTGTCGCGTTTGAGTAATGGAGGATTGCGCTCAGCTCCGGGAACACATACAGTGTGCTAAACTAGGTCTCTGCGCACACACACACACACACACACACACACACACACACACACACAGACAAACACAGAAACAGAAACACATACATACACACACAAACACATACACACAGAAACACACACACACACACACACAAACACATACACACACACAAGCGCAAACACACACACTTCCACAGCACGTGTCCACCACACACACACTCAGCACAAGCCAGAGAACAGATTCCCCTTTGAAATCAGACTTAATTGGTCACTCCTTTCTGTGACCTTCAAAACACAAAGCAATGCCAAACCCTGCCAACTAACAACAACAGCGATTTCAAGCAATATCTTCATAGCTGACCAGATCCCTTTAGACTAACAGGTCAAGTAGCAGATATAAAAGAATGACACAAAGAAAGACAAAGACAGAGTTTAGAAAAGAGGAAAAAATTAGACTTATGGGGAGTCCACTGTGGATGAAATGGGTACGCTGCTGACACACATCTCCCAGGTTAAAGTGACAGTGAATGGGAAAAGAGGAGCCTTTTTCATGGTGCAGTGTTATGCAAGTCAGAGGCTCAATCTGGTTTATGAGCATTAGTCCTAATGCTGCTCAGTCAGACCCAACATTTCCAACCTCCCCTCATTCCCCCCTCCTCCACCTCCTAGTCCACAGCGTCGTCCAGTAGAGGTCACCTCTGTTTCTGCCTCTGCTTTAAACATGCAGATAGGCACGCAGTTCTCTCAGAAATGTGCCCATAACGGTGCCATTAGTGTAGAGCCACAGCACAAAGTATGTGCAATCTCATTACACAATTTGGGGTTTGGGTCATTTGCCATAATTAGGATTCTTGAGCAGTTCAAGGAGGATTCTGTGTAAAAGAGAAGAGGAAAGAAGAGGAGAGGAGAGAGGTGAAGAGAAGAGAAGAGAAGAGAAGAGAAGAGAAGAGAAGAGAAGAGAAGATCCTAAATAAAGATGTCATTGACCTTATGATGCATTTAAAAAAAAAATATTGCACAAATTATATTGATAGATCACAAATGTCTATTTGAATAAAGTAAAGATTTAAAGAATGTATTACTGTCAACACAGTGACAGAAGAATCTGTTATGTAATTGAACCTAGAAACATTGTACTGTTGAAAAGTCAGTGTTGGTGGCTGCTTTGATTAATTCGCTCTCTGCCCATGTAAGCATTGCTCACATGAAAACATCAATGTGAAGAAACGACTGACACATTGGGCAATCTGGCCATTCGATCGGATCACTGATATCTTGCAGAGATCACCAGCTGCTGTGGAGCTGAAACAGACTCCCCTCCCTCCCTCCCTGCTCATATTTCCCTCCCTCCCTCTTTTTCTCTTCGCTACCCCCCTCTCTCTGCCTAACGGTCAGATTCAAATCCCCCTGGACCATTGCGCATGCAGAAGAGAGGAGTGCGATGGAAGGATGAGAGGGAAGGGGAGGAGGGGTGGGTGGCTGCTGCTTTTTTCTCTTTCCCCATTGCTCATGCTTTCTCTCTCGGTTTCGATCCAGGCACAGAGGTATTATGGGGTTTTTCCAGGTTGGAGAATTGACAGTGGCATCAACAGAAGGTCTCAGAAGTGGACGCCTATAAAGGATTTTTAGGTGGATTTGCAAGACCAAAATGGAAGAGGACAGTTGGGCAATCTTCTGTTTTCTTTCTTCCATCTCTCCTTCCTTCCCTCCATCCTTTCCTTTCATTTCTCATTCCATTTTTTAATCATAATCAAATGAGTTACAGATGTCGGTTTTACTCTTTCGTTATTTCCCTCTCTTTTCCTTTTCTATTCTTTCCTTCTCTCCACCTCCCTCCTTCTCTCATCATCTGCTTCAGCTTCAATCCTTTCACACCTCCTAACCTCCTCCTGATCCTAATTAGCCTGTCCTTTTTTCCCCCTCTCCCAGCCGTTGGCTCTATTCTTCCTTCTCTCTCTCTCTCTTTCTCTCTCTCTCTCTCTCTTTCTCTCTCTCTCTCCACATACCCACCTGTCTCTGTGCGTCTGCGAGCCGGGGAGTGTGGCGGCTGACGCTGAGCACAAACAACAGTGGCCTCTTCGTCGCGCATATGCTTCATGGGGTCAAACGCCCACGACAGCTGGGCCAACATGTACCCCTCCTCAACTCCCCCCAAACGCACGCACACACACACACACACACACACACACACACACACCCAGGGGACCCCAAGCCTTTGCCCTGCTGTCTGCCAGTCGTGCCCTGCTGCCTAATTCTCCTGCCAGGCCTCCTCAGACTGCTATGGGGGAGAGAGAGGCAGGCGAGCCCTGACACTGGCCCTGTATCTAACTCCGAGAGGTGTCGGTACACCCTGTACATGAGTGACAGGTGAGTGATGGCTCCCACTCCCCTGAGAGTCAGACAGGCCATTCAACTCCTCCTGGGTTAGGCCTCGGGTAACCATCCTGTTATTTAAGAATCCACCCGAGTCTGTTTCTGTACTGTTGCGTCGTGTCTATGTGTGTGTGCATCTGAGTGACACCTCTTTGTTTGAGTGTCAGCCATATCAACATTTATACCTCTGAACAGCACTGTGCGTGTGCAATACAAAAGACGGAAGGCATGTCGTCATACAGCCCTCAAGTGAATGCAGTGGAAAAGGCGCTTCAACCCACTGAGAATTAATATACTGTGGAGGGCCAGTCTGCCATTCATATGCTAAGCCACAGAAGAAGCCCGAGGGGAAAGGCTCTTTTCAGGGATGTGGTTTGCCATATGCACGGATGCCATGGATCTGATGCCAGAAAAGTCAAATCAGATTGGATGTAGCCTTCTAGAAATAGAAATATCCGAGAAAGCGCCTGGGCCATGAAACGTCGCGTTCTGGGCAGTAAAACATCAAATGTGTTTGGGAGCAATACCTGGTGAGTGCACTCTATTCTTTTTTTATTGACTTTTTCCATATGTCCAGCACCTGGAGCTTTCCAGTGTAGGGTGTGCGTGCCCTTTTGTTGATGGAACCATGATGATGATATTCTTTCTTCAGCCTGCGGTGTGTACTCTGGAGCCCCATGGATTCCCAACAGAGCCATACAAACACATGAAAAAAGCCCTGTGTGGAAGATCATCAGTATCTGAGGGAGGAGGAGGAGGGTGGAAAAGGAGGGGAGGGAAAGGATGGGTGGGGGGGGTGAAGGATCGGGAGTCCTGGTGAAAAATAGGACACGATAATTAGAGACGGGATGGGACGGGAGTCTGGGAAGAGAGCAGGTAGCAACCCTGCCTGGGATCTCTGAAGCGACGCTGTGAGCGTGACAGCTGCGTCAGGAGCGGCTGGGAGTGGATGTGTCACCGGCGGCTTGAAACGGATGTGTCACTCATGGTGCAGGACTGGAGAGGGAGGGTCCCTGGTGTTCCCTCACACACCACCTCACAGGGCAGTGGGAACTTGGAAGCAAACGCTGAGTCAGTGTTAATGCATGAGAGACCCTTTTCCTTCTGCTTTCCCTCTCATCTCAACAGTAAGCAGCACAAACTGTGTTATACTAGAAAGGATTAGAGAAACACCTAACATATCTCTGTGTGTATATGAGTGTGTGTTTACATATTCACTTAACACTGCAGACACACACACCTGGCAGGCATGGACGAATACCTGCCACTCAAAACATTCTTCCCCCCGTAGTTCTCCTCTCCTCTCTGTCTCTCGCCCTCTACAACAGGGAGGAAGCGAGGCCTCCTCCAAAAGCTGTCTTGGTGATTAATGATCACAGCCTAGTTGCTCATGCACAATCCAGCAATTTGGCAAAGAGCGGGAGGCTACAGAGAGGATATGGAAAATATATAAACACAAACAGAAACACAATGGGACACATACACACACACATACACACACACACACACACATAAACATACACATACACATACACATACACACACACACACACACACACACATATATACAGACAGACACAAACAGGCTGCAGGCTGTTGCTGGACAGCCCTCCCCCTCCTCCATACCCCTAGAAACCAAAACAAGCAGCATGGCATGAATTATTCAATCAGAGGTAACCCAAAGAGCAGCAGATGGCCGGTGTGCATGTGTGTGTTACTGTGTATGTATGTGCTCAGATTCATCATTTGAGACATCCACCCCAGAAATGTGCTCTCGTGGTGGGTTAATAACCAGAGAGGAAGGGAGCCCACACTGTAATGAACTGATTCTCTCTGATCCACCCACAGGGCCAGCAAATGAAGCACATCGTCATTGTGCATGATATAATATTATTGTCTTGATTCTACTGCCCTCTTGTGGTCACTCTTTGTCAAAAATGGCAAGACACAGCTGTTGTGTAGGTTCATTGCTGTATCATGGATATAAAACCATGTTAGCATAAAATAGATGGTGTAACATACATTACTGTCAGTATGTTGCAACTGTAATTATATCCTGCAAATCAAAGTCGAAGTTGTGTTCTCCTAGTTTTCGGTGGATTAACCATGGTTGGTACTGGTTTCCTTTGAAAATGGATTGATGCGTGCATCTCATCGCTCCCTGACATACAGTTGTGTGCAGAATAATAGTGTATTTTAAAAAATTGAATAAAGCTCAAAATCCTTAGAATAGCTGTTAATTCCATAATATCAATGCATTGGGAACACTGCACATTCAATTTCAAATCAAAACATGACCAAAATTGATCAAGCTTTTACAGAAAGTGAAGAAAAAGGAATGTTAGGCTGTTCAAAAAAAACATCAAATATTTAGTGCATGTGGGTTGTTGGACAAACTGTCTGCGGCCCCCAAGCACTGAATTCAAGCCACAGTACACTGAAGACAGTAAAGCATGGTGGCGCACAATTCATGTTATGGGGATGTTTCTCATACTGTGGTGTTGGACCTATTTATCTCACACCAGAGATCATGGATCAGTTTCAAAACATCAACATATTTGAAGAGGTCATGTTGTCTTATGCTATAGAGGAAATGCCTTTGAAATGTGTGTTTCAACAAGACAATGACCCAGAACACACCAGTAAGCGAGCAAAGTCTTGGTTCCAGACTAACAAGATTGACGTTATGGAGTGGCCAGCTCAATCCCCAGACCTCAATCCTATAGAAAACTTGTGGGGTGACATCAAAAATGTTGTTTCTGAGGCAAAACCCAGAAATGCAGAGGAATTGTGGAATGTAGTTCAATCGTCCTAGGCTGGAATACCTGTTCACAGGTGTCAGTTGGTCAACTCAGCAACACAGATGTGACGCAATTCTCAGAAATAATGGTAATGCAACTAGGGTGCAGTGATTCAAAGTAAAGTAAAATCTAGAGACATTTTTCAGTTTATACAGTAAATGTTTGAGTTTTTAAAGATAAAATGCAAACACTGCTATTTTTTTGAACAGCCTAACATTCCTTTTTCTTCACTTTCTGTAAAGGTAAAACACAAACTTGATCAATTTTGGTCATGTTTTGATTTGAAATTGAATGGGCAGTGTTCCAAATGCATTGATATTATGGAATTAACAGCTATTCTAAGGATTTTGAGCTTTATTCAATTTTTTAAAACACACTATTATTCTGCACACAACTGTAAATGGGGTGCTGTGTGCGGAGTCCATGTGCTAATGGGGCATGGAGGTGAACTGGTCAATTCACCAGTTGCACGTACTCGGGTCCAGTAAAGGCTACAGGGCGGCTTGTTCAAGGCCAGTAATTAGAGAACTCAAACATCTCATTAGCCACCATCCCAGTGACAGTCAGCCAGCTAGCGCAATTAATTGTTACTCATAATGGTCACCAAGTAGGCTACACTTGTTTGGGCATTCCTACTTCAAACTGAGATGAGAAATAATAGAGGAGACAGAGGGAAAAAAGAGAGGTGGAGATAAAAAAGAGAAAAGCAGGAAGAGTAGAGTGGGTCAGGGGAGTGTCCACCAAATTCCTCCACTCCAACCTCAGTAAGCTGTTGTCAGCAGGTTAGCCTGTCCATTAATTTAGGTGGATAGGGAGAAAGGCGATTAATTATGTGGACACAGAGACAAACCAAACAACATGGCCGCCCTTAATGGTGCACGCCCCTGCCAGTCATCACCAGCCTAGTCACAATGGCCAAGCAAAGGCTAATGAGCGTCCATCTTCCCCCACAACGATTCCCCTGGCGCAGCACAAACATTAAGCAACACAGCATTACCCAACTAGGCTACAGAGGACAATAGAAACGACTGTGTCTCAGCCAAATATCTGAACTGAACAACAACAGGAAGACAGTCAGATTTTGGAGAATTCCAAAACACCTTCACACGAGACAAGAGCAGACAACGAGGCGGAATTCCTTTCAGTTGTTTGTTTTATTCCTTCACACCTTCGATCATTAAACATTGTTTATGACGCACATTGTTTGGATGCACCGAGATGATTCGAACGACAAAATCAACAAAAAAGGAAAAGAGAGAGCGTTCTGTTAACTCAAAGGCATGACAACATCTGAGGGGTCCATCCTGTCTTTGGAAATCTAATTTACAGTGTTTACAAAGAGGGAAATGAAAATGCTTCGACAGCTGAATGTCAGTAGTCAACAACAGCCTATTTGAAGCTGAGGTCCATGAATTGCACTACAGGCTTGGAATAAATCAAATATGTTCATTCATCTACAACAGCAACCTCAAATACAGACCCCATAGACACAGTGAAGGAGAAGTAGTAAAGTGAACAGACACGTTTCCCCAGCACTCTGGGTTCAAATGCCGGACTCTTAACTCACTGTGTAAGACGCTGCTGTGGGCTAGACTTATCTCTAGCACAAAAAGATGTCACACCAAGAACTCATTTCACAAAGCACAAGGAATAGAAGGTTCTAAAGAGGAACCAAGTCGCTGACGTGGCGGCTCAATTTGGCAGCGTAGACACGTCAGGGATCTCCTGAGGAGGAGAGGAGCACTTATGTAGAGACCCACGTCTCAAGGGGCAGGTGGACAGCCGATCACAGAACATTAACACAATTCATGCAGAGCACCTGAGGACAGAGTAGTGTGTGTGAGCAGTGGTATGTCTGTGTGTGTGTGTGTGTGTGAGCAGTGGTATGTGTGTGTGTGTGTGTCTGTCTGTGAGTAGTGGTGTCTGTCTGTGAGTAGTGGTGTGTGTGTGTGTGTGTGGCCTTCTATAGTGGACAGAGAACCCAAGCTGAAGTGTACACTAAGGTTTTGACATTTTCCACTGTGACAGTCTACAGACAAATGTTCAAAGCTTCAGACCTCTCTAGAGAAAACATGTTATTGCCTTGGGTTAAAAAAAAAAAGAGCATTAATAAAATAAAAAAAGTACTCGCACCCTTACAATCTAAGGGTGTTGCATGGTAAGGACAAAATTTCCCATTTCCCAGGTTGTTATTGGCACATTCACACAAGTGCTTCAGTCATGAGTAAAACTTCATGCATGACTATGACCATGAAACAAAATTGAACAGATTAAGGATAAATGAAAACCTGACATTGCTTGGTACTTTCTTTCTATTTCAATACAATCAGCATCATCATCCTCCACAAAGCATGACACACAAGCAGTAAAAGCAGCGACCCAGTTCATGGCAATGCAAAGCGTGTCTAACAATGGTGAGAATGGCTTGAATGACAAAGGTAAAAGACAAAAACAAAAACACATCTACAAAAAAAGGACATGTAAAAAAACCAATAAACAAATCATGGTTAAAACAAAATATTCCTACTATACAAATCTACTCTACCCTCAATGTAGGGCAGATACTTCTCTCATTTCTTAGTTAATATTTTTCTCTTCATCGGAGAGGATCTCAGATGGTTCTGGCAGTCTCCATAACACGATTTTTTTACATCTCCAAAGTTCTTAATGCCCATTTCCTCACCCATTTATCTATTCTCTACCCTCCCCTTCCCCACTCCCACAGACTCTGCTCTCCCCCACTGGCCGCCCCTATTGGACGTGGGGAGAGTCGCTGCAGGCAGGCTCCCCCTGCTGGTCAGACGGCAGTGCAGCAGCGGTTCTGGAAGAGCTGCTCGATGACGGAGGTGTCGGCTAGCGTGGACACGTCGCCCAGGTCACGCTCGTTACAGGCGATCTTACGCAGCACGCGCCTCATGATCTTCCCTGCGGAAGGAGGAGGGCAAGGGGAGAGAGTGCAAGATGGAACAAGGGAAAACTGTTCAAAGAAATGCAGCAAAACATACCTTCATCAAGAATAAGACAAAGGCCAAATTAAGTTAATTTTATACGAATATACTACTAATACCATAGATAAGTGCACAAATTAGAAGAATTATGGTAATATGAACTTCAAAGTGTCCAATCACCTGATCTGGTTTTCGGAAGGCCTGGGGCACTCTGGATGTAGTCAGGTGTGGCAATGGCACCAATCTTCTCCCTCACTGCAGAAGAGAGGACCGCACATTTAGGCGGGGATCACATTAGCCAGCGGCAAGCGGCAGGTTTCTTATTGTTCTCTATGGTTCAGCAGAGGAACGGTGGCAACGCTGGCGTAACACTAGCGTTGAACAAGCTGAGCGTAGAACTTGGTTCAACTTTCAAAGCACAACGCGAGCGTATTCAATTGACAAACCGTTTGTGTTGCTTAGGAACGAGATAAAACATATTATGGTCTGAGCATTGCGTTGGCCGCTGGCTGATGTGAACCCTGCCCAACTCCAGAGACCAGTCCCACGCGAGGGACGACAGAACATAACTCCTCAGCACTTCTGCTGGGATAAAGACATTATGTGGGATAAAGACATAATGCTCAGGAGACATCTTATTTGTGGAGGTCATTAAAGCCAAGAGGGGGCCCTGTTTAAAGGTCTAATGTAATGGCACATCTACAGTACGCAGTCCCAGGGTTCACTAGAACCATCCCTGAGAGATGCAATTGAGGCAACTGAAAGTCCCAAGCTGTCTGAAGTACATCATACTCACAGCTAAATATAGGCCAGCGTAGATATGCACCCCCTAAGCAGGATAGCACACACACACTAGGATACAGCAATAACACACACAAATACACATATCATGTATACATCGTATGCAGTCTCACACACACCCTTACATATAACATATACATCTCACACACACACCCTGCTGTTTGAGCTCAGCCTCTAGCGTGCGGCTGTAGCCGATTCCTTCGTTGAGCGTGACGAAGCAGTAGAGGCTCTCGCCCTTGACCGGGTGGGGCCGTCCCACCACCGCTGCTTCGGCCACCGCTCCGTGCTCCACCAGCTGACCTGGGGAAGGGCTCCAGAGAGAGAGAGAGAGAGAGAGAGAGAGAGAGAGAGAGAGAGAGAGAGAGAGAGAGAGAGAGAGAGAGAGAGAGAGAGAGAGAGAGAGAATTTAATGAAGGGAAACATTTAGAAAACCTATCTACAGTTAATGAAGATGAACTACTGAAAAATGTATGTTGGTTCATATAGCTCCAGCTCACCGGACACATTCAGCATGTCATCTATCCTCCCTGTGATCCAGTAGTATCCATCCTTATCCCTACGGCAACCTGGAGGAAAATCAGACCACACCTCAGACACGTCTTGATGACAACCGCCATTTACATTTCAACGGGAGGAGTGGGTGAAAGGCTTGCAAAGGCTCCCATGAAAAGAAAATTCAATTTCACTTAGCCACAGCCCTAAACGGATCAACAAACAACAGAGCCAAGCTTGAGGAAAACAAGCTGCTTTTCAGCAGAGTTCTCTAATCCTGGAGGACGGGGGTGGGGGTTAATGGGGACTAGAGCAGGGCATTCTGCCTCTGCACTCAATAGTTCAGCTTGTAGGAGGCTGCCAGTGAACAGCTAGGCCACATTCAGCGTTTGCCTGTTTAGTCTCTCTATACAACACACACATATAAAACTAGACTTGAAATAGAGTGTTTATGTAGAAAACTAAATAATAGTCACACACACAAAAGCAAGAGAGAGTGCTTCTCACCATCTCCCGTGACATAGTACCCAGGGAATTTCTTGAAGTAGGTGGTCTCAAACCTCGGGTGGTTCCCGTACACCGTCCTCATCACACCTGGCCATGGTTGCTTAAACACCTGGGAGGAGTGGGGAGAGGGGAGAAACCTTAATGCTCTATGAGGGCTCTAGGAGCAAAGTTTCAATTGTAGGTGTCAGAGAGATTTGATAAAATGAGGTTGAGTGTTACTGTAACATCATTGCAAAGGTATAGTCAATTTTTTTTAAAAAAGGGGTCAAATTAAAAAAAAAAAAAACACCAGTGTGAATGAGAATAAGCTCCTGTATACCGTACTTAAGCAAACGGAATACTGTAGTTTGTTGGAACTACATCCAAGCAGAAACTTGCATAGTGGGAGGACTTACCAGGTAGCCCTCACTTGGTCCCTCCAGCTCCTCTCCGGACTCATTCAGAATTGCTGGAACAACTCCAAAGAACGGAAAGGTCTGCACGGAAACGACCACAAACGTCACATAAGTATACTTTTTTTGAACATGCCTAGAACAGAGGTCTTCAAATTACGACATATTATTTGCTCTTGTTAATGAGGTCGATTCTCATCTTTAAATCAGATCATCCTCCAGGAAACTTATGACTCACCGCTGATCCAGGCTTCATGGGTGTTGCGGCTGGAAGTGGTGTCAACACATGTCCACCCTACATATACAAGATAAAGAGTGACCGATGTGATAATTGATAGGAAAAGAGAAGGTTTCAGTTGCAAGGCTTCAAGAGACAATGAGATGCCCTCATTACAAATATCTAAAGAGGCATATACAGTATTTTCAGGCATCCAGACAGATTGATAGACTTGATAAACATAATACATAAACAAAACATGCAAAGTGAAGGGAACGGAGAGAGGGAGAGAGATGGAGTCCAGTGAAGACCCGAGTGCCCACCGTTTCCGTCTGCCAGAAGGTGTCCACCACAGGGCACCTCCTCTCGCCCACCACGGTGTAGTACCACTGCCAGGCCTCCGGGTTGATGGGCTCCCCTACCGTGCCCAGCACCTTCAGAGAGTCCCTCTTGCACCTGAGGAGCAGCCGACAAGGGACACGTCAGAGGAGCTCAGGGTGTGTGTACGGATGATGTAGACACCTTTGAGTGATCCCTCAACTCAAAACCCTACACACACAGAGAACACCTGTCCTGTGTAAGCACACCCACCCATCACAAGCTGGAGAACGGATTCCCCTTCAATCAGGCTTAGTTGGTCACTCCCATATATGACTTTGAAAACACAAAGCAATGACACACACACACACACACACACACACACACACAGTAAACTCACTTCTGCACGGGATCACTGCCGTACTTCATGAGCAGGCGGATGGCTGTAGGGGCCGTGTAGAACTTGGTCACGTGGTACTTATCGACTATCTCCCACATGCGGCTCACCTCTGGGTAGGTGGGCAGGCCCTCAAACTGGGTGGAACAGGAAACGGGGAAAAACCACAGGCCAATAAATCACCAGACAAACCCAAAGACAAAAACACAACCTAGTTACTACGCAGTGTTGTAAATCACTCCATTTCCTACACAGCATAATTCTAAAACTACACAGGATTTACCACCTCCCATCACAGTATTAATGTGTTCCTGTTGTAATCTTACAAACTCATACACCTCCATCATACATAAACCAGCATGTATGAAAAAGACAAAGTTGCTAACTGCCTCTACACACAGTTGCATGCGTTGCAGTGCTGGAGACGAATCCCATTCACTTTGCATGGGCTCACGTCATCCGTTGCCAAACTGAATTGTGGGTCCGTTGCGTCGTGTTTCTCCCGTCGCTCACGTTCAGAAGTTCAGCTGTTGCTGCACCGACAGATGGCACCGGCCAATCAAGCCAATCGACGGACGGCACCAACCAATCAAATTACGGTTATACTTCAAGTCATTTGGATAGCTACCGTCGGGAACACCCACTGGCATGCGTTGACGGAACGCAACTGTGTGTAAAAGCCGTAATATTTAACTGTCAGAGGAAGAGTTGGGTTTTTAAATGGGTGTTTATTTTGGCCCTGTTCAGTGAAAAGAAGAGCTGAGTTTTTATTTGGTGTTTAGGCCGTGTTCACAATGAAGGAAGGAGCTGAGTTTTTCTTGGGTGTTAAGGCCGTGTTCACAGTGAAAGTAAGCGGAGGTTTAACGAGTGTGGGTTGTACTGCGCCTGCTCACCAACACACTGGTGGCCCCGTTGGCCAGAGGGCCGTACGTGATGTAGGAGTGGCCTGTGATCCAGCCGATGTCCGCCGTGCACCAGTACACGTCTGATGGCTGGTAGTCAAACACCAGCTTGAAGGTGGTGGCTGCGTACAGCATATACCCACTCACTGTGTGCAGTACTCCCTGAGACAGGGAGACAGGGGGAGGGAGAGGGAGAGGGGGAGGGAGAGGGAGAGGGAGGGAGAGGAGAGGGAGAGGGAGATATTAATCTCAGGAAATGAGACAGTCCACTTTAGAAGAAGTGAAAGTTAACAAGGGAGTGAGGAAGCATGTCAACTTAAGGAAATAGAGGAAAAATGTGGAGGAGCCAGAACTATGAAAGGCCTTTTATAGGAACAATAGAAAACTGGATCAGGAAATACAATACAGAGGAGAGAAGGGGGATGGGTAGAGATCAGGTAGCAGCCAGATAACTTCCTTATGTCCCCATTTATGGTTAAGATAATATAGAGTGAGTGGACAGAAATAAAAAAAGAGCAGAAAAGAGCCACCGAGAGCTAAATTTGTTTAAGAGGAAGAGAAACTCTTATGGCGGGAAGCGGTGTGTGAGTGGTACCTTGGGTTTGCCGGTGGAGCCGCTGGTGTAGAGGATGAAGAGGGGGTCCTCTGAGTCACACCATACCGGCTCACACTCTTCTGCCACGCCATCCATCAGAGTGTGCCAGCACAGGTCCACATCCGGGTTCCACGTCACCTGCACACAACCAGGGGCATGAGGACACTGCAGAGCACACACGGTCAACATCCAACATCTCCACACACAACATTACCAGTTGGGGCTAGTGCGTGTGTGTGAAACAGAGTGCATGCATGTGCTTATAAACTGAGAAAATGTGCAGGGACTCCACTGTACATTTTCTATGATCACAATACTTGGGAGAAAAAAAAAAAAAGTCTGATCTGTTCTGAAGGACGTGTCACACTTGGTACTCGACACACATCTGGTAATTCTGTCGAGCCCAGCGCAACGTGTGTAACCAAGTTCCAGTGAAGACACACTCCACATCCAAAAGCTGCACTATCTGACAACTACTTCATCTAAGCAGAGAGAAAAATCTGATCAGGTTACCCATGATCTATCTGATACTCGAATGACAGGAAAAAAAGAAACAGATTAAAGATGATGTGTGGATGCAGAGCTATAAACAGATCAAAGAGAGGGAAAAAGATGATGAGATACAGGTGTCTACTGACTACTAACGACTAATGACTTATCAAGAAGACATGTATTAGTACTGAAAGTCGTAGACTCTCATGCAATTCTCTAAGCGATGTGCAAGAGGCACACCAGGTCAGCAGGAGAGTACACAACATTTCATTTAAGTGACAGTCTCATTTAAATGAAGCTCAGGAGGAAAAAAAAAAAAAGTGACTCAGCATTTGACTGCACAGCGAGTGGTCAAATCGATGAGACAACGGAGCCAGTACTACAGAGCACTGACTTAAGAGCCAAGAGCCCTCATTTGCTAGTGAGTGTTCTGAGAGAGAGAGAGAGAGAGAGAGAGAGAGAGAGAGAGAGAGAGAGAGTGTTCAAGGCACTGGACAGGAGCAAAAACCAGTGCTGCAATGTGTTTAAATCTGATCCACAAAATAATGGTCACAGTTGGGGGTCAATATATGATCAGAAAAGATACATAAAAAAAAAGATAGCAGATAGCATAAGGCTGTATAACACATGTTTTGTTAAATATCGTTTAAGCTGTATTACCACTACAAACAACTAAAACCAATTGTTTTTGCTTGCAGGACATCATCATACGATTCATTTAGGGGGTTTGTAGCCCTACAGAGACCTCCCAGCGGTGACGTGTTCATATGAGCGGAACGGGCCGTTAGTGGACACAGGACAGTTAGCCTGTCAAGAGACAAGAGACAGGAAACAGCCTCCCCACCCAACGGCTGCTGAGAAGCGGACAAGACAGGTGTTAAAGGAAGGAGAAGGAAACAATGGAAAAACAACACAAGGGTCAGAGAGAGAGAAAGAAAGAAAGAAAGAAAGAAAGAAAGAAAGAAAGAAAGAAAGAGACACTGTGGGTGTGTTCCAAACGGGAGACAGCTGCCTACTGCCTCCCTCCCTACATAGAGAGCTGTCTCACTAGACATGACTTTGGATTAAATGCATCTTTTTAAAAATGAGCTGTAGCACTCTAGAATCTTTGGTTAACACTACGGTATGGCGTTAGCAAAGGCCTGACGTTAAACTAAATTAGCTTTACGTAAGCTAGCAGGCTAACGGTATAAATTAGTTTTACGGCCGGCAGATATATCAGACCAGACGCTATTAATGGTTACAACAATGGCATAATCAGATAGTAAATTGTTTATTTCTAATTTGTAATCTGCAAATCTAAGCAAAATAAGATCACACAAATGACATTTTAAACAGATTCAGCAGTCATTACCGATGTCATCCGCCATGTTTGTTTACCTTTCACAGCTGTTTCAGACGTTGCCGCAAGGGATTATGGGTAGGAGGCAGCATGAAGTGTGCATCGATGCTGCCTTCAAAAATGACCGTTATTTGGGAATTCTAAGATATCTTAAAAGGCAGCAGAATTTGTTTTTTCTGTTTCGAACCGCACTTGCTGCCTTGCTCCCCAGTTAGATATCTTAAAAGGCAGCAACTTTACCCATTTCGAACACACCCTGTGAGTGTGAGGGAGAGCAGTGATTGAGTGAGTGGGTGAGTGGAGATAAGAAGTGTGCAAGAATGATAGAGATAGAATGTGTGTGTGTGTGTGTGTGTGTGTGTGTGTGTGTGTGTATACAGAGTGAGAAAGATAGAAAACACCAGAAAAGCACAGGGTGGTCTATGTGAAATACCTGGGGAACGGGACGGACTCTCTTTACTCTTTCTTTCTGTTTCTCCTGCTAGAGAAGGGGTTAATGGAAAGGTTATTTCAACGTAAAAAAATCTAAATAGGAGAAGTGGGGGTGTATATGGTAACACTTTAAAATGCAGGATCCAACACATAGCTCCATTTCAAATACTGACACAAGTCTTCAGTGACACCAGATTACTGTGGCTCCTGCTGCACCTCACGCAAGGCCATGGGTGTCATGGAAAGCTTCTGTGAGCATATGACGGGTCTATGGCATCAAACCCATCAGCTTAAATGTTATCAATCATTTATGGTTCTATTGCACCGATACAAAACCATACAAGATGAGAACAGAAGGCTTGC
The DNA here is from genome assembly GCF_017589495.1 of Alosa alosa. Taxonomy (NCBI): domain Eukaryota; kingdom Metazoa; phylum Chordata; class Actinopteri; order Clupeiformes; family Clupeidae; genus Alosa; species Alosa alosa. The sequence continues at coordinate 8,034,137 of NC_063192.1, forward strand.
AAGCTTATTTGGAAACAAACATAACAGAGAAAAGGGGTCTGGAAAATAACAGAACATGTACATACACATGAAGAAATAAAGATGTTATAGAAGTTAGTGAGGGCAGAGACCAAATTAATTGAAATGAGAAAGCCATTGTTGAATATCTTTGACAGTGGGTCTAAATGACCAGGGTGAGGGAGGGTGGAGTGTTAGCCCTCACCTGCAAGTCAGGACAGGGGCGTTTGGCTGGAGGAGACTGGGAGCCAGGTGCAGCCGCCTCCTCTTTAGACAGGTGCTTCAGCATGATACACCTCTTAACAGGAAGACCCCTGTGAGAGTGAGAGTGAGAAGGGGGGAGAAAAGGGAAAGTGTGAGAGGAAAATACTCAATGACCACAAACCACTGGCTACTTGCATATCATCACAGTGTGTACAGATGGGGAAGTGAAATTGATCTGCACTGAATGGGCATGCTTCTAAGCCATGTAGACTAATCACACAAACTTGCCAACTGTGTATGGGGGGGGGGTTCTACCCTTCACCCATATGACTACAGCAGAAAAGAGATACAGAGGTTATAGTGTGTGTGTGTGTGTGTGTGTGTGTGTGTGTGTGTGTGTGTGTGTGTGATGTTGTACGGTGTGTGTGTGTGTGTATTAAGGAGGCTGTAAGTAGAGTGTCTGCGTGGCTCTTACTTGTCCCTGCACTTCTGCAGTGCATCGTCAGCGATCACCTTCAAGTTGATCAGCTTATCTCCTCTATAAAAGCCATCTGAGATTGGGGATGGAGGGAGTGGCGGGCAGAGAACAAGGAGAGACAACATAATCAAATAAAGACAGACTCGGGCCTACAAATCAAATAAACAGAATGCACTGCCATTATTTATGTGTGCAGAGTGCTCAAAATAGCCATGGACAGGAATGCCCATTTTCATTTTTATATATCGTCAAGCAACATTAAAGTAATGTACTGAAATAATGTGACACAAGTACAACAACTTCTGTCACAAACATTCAGCATATGAAGTTCCAACATCCATCATCTAAGGTCCCTGACTGTATTGGCAGCCCTATCTGTACAAAGAAAATGTTGAACCATGACCACCCTTACAGTCACAACCAAAGCCCCTCAACTAAATAGGGTTTGACCGTAAGCCGATTAGCAACACTGCAAATCCAGTCTGGTGAGGAGTGTGGTTTGCAGACCTTTCCCTTTTCAAAGGAATGAGAATCAGCTAATTGACACTGAGATTAGAAGGCCAAGTATAATCTCAGGAAATATGAACCATCTGAGCAGGCAGATTTTCATTCACTCACCTGCAGTGATAAGCAACGAACACTGCGAGTCCAAGATCCTCTCGCACAGGGACTCCGCGGAGAAGCCGGCAAACTGAATCACGCACACACACACACACACACACACACACACACACACACACACACACAGAAACATGCAGACAGATTAGTTAGTACGAGTACACTGATATGGAAAAAATGTCATTATCCAAGAAACACCAAATTTAGCAGGTCATAAAATAACAACCCTGAGCCATTATGATGGTCTTTTATATCTCAGTTCTATATGCTGGTGTTTCTTATGGGCTTCCTCTAGACCCAACTTGGCCCTGCCCACCTGTATTTTCGGCTCATTTAATTTCACTGAGATATTAGTCTGGCTCCCATCATGATCAATGGATCAATGTTTCCAAAAACTCAAAAAGGAAATCATAAGTGGCAGTGGTAAATGGTAATAGCAATGCCTGCCAACATAAAACAAATTGCAGTGGAAAGAAGGTATACATGTATACAGCAAATAGCAAAAGGTGAATAGATTGTTTCCTGACAGCCAATGTGGATTAGTATCAGTTTGCTGAAGTTTGGCAAATGGGGAGCAGTTAGGAATCCTTGATCATTGTAAACAATTGTCCACCTTAACCAGTCACAAATTACCGCAAAGTCTACACAAAGTCAACACGCAGTCATTACAATGCTAGGGTTGGAAACATTTCCCAATGGAGAGCACCCAGACCTATCTTCACAAAGTGAAACTAAATGAATGAGTCTGGTGACACCAGGCTACTCATAACTACTGGTCACACACTGAATAAGGGCCACTCACCACAATGGAGTGCACGGCTCCAATACGAACACACGCCAGCATGGCCACCACCAGCTCCACCACCATGGGCATGTAGATGGACACGCGGTCTCCCTTCTTTACACCTGGGTGAGGGGCATGGGAGTCGAGGAGAGAAACATGCATGAAGTCCCTTTCTTTCAAACAAGTATACTTTATAACCCTGCTGAGATGACTTGACAGAGTCAAATAACACAGAGCCAATCATTTCTGATAAAAGTTTTGCTCAATAACAACTGAGATTAGTAAGTTGTGTGCTAGTTAATTGTAATGTGTTGCACTAGTAATTAGTTATTATAAAAGTTTGAAAGCCAAGAAATTAGGCTACCATATAATTAAACACACACACAGTCTCCAACCCCTGTAGCTGTTGTACCTTGTGACTTCAGGACATTGGCAAACTTGCAGACTTGCTGCAGCAGTTCCCTATATGTGACAGTCATCTCGTCCCCTGGCTCATTCCCCTCCCTGGTGGAAAAAAAGACACACTTGCATCAGTAGACAATCAAAGTACATACTCAGCCAAAACACAGATAAGGGTATAAACATCACTCCAAACTATTACAGATCTTACAGATGTATGGAATATTTTTTTTTTCACATCACATTTTAACACTGTGTGCATTCTGTGCCCACTGTGCAAAGAGGTGCTGATAAGTGGAAATACAGCAATGATTTACTTTAGCCTTTCTGAAGGCCTGATGTTGCAACATTATTGGTGTAGCAATCTTTTCAACTGAAAGCTCCCAGTTGCGTTTTACGAGAAGAATGTGTGGCTCTTGGCACTGTGTCAGACACTGCCTCCGAGTTCAGGAGAAATACAGGATTCACTAGAGGCAACACAGAACACCAGGGGAGGTATGAATACCATAATATTGCTGGGTGGAAAAATACATACGTTTATGTCTTTAGTAGGTTAGGGTCAATCACTCAAGAACTGTAACATTAAACTGGTGTCTTTTAAAGAAGTATGAGCAAGTAGGCCATTTCCATAAGACATAAAATATTCAAATAGAACAAGCAGGTGAACATGCATAGCTAAATTCCACTTTGGTAGTAAATTCTAGCCACCCTATCTACTCCAGCTTAAATCAGAACATGGGCCAGGAACTCCAGAGGGGATCAACAGCACAGCCTACTATTACTATGACGACATCCCAACACATGAAACCTGACATTAGCCCATTGCAAACACCTGGACCTGAACACAAAGACAATGAGGACCCAGATGTGCACAAACTGGAAGGAAAAAAAAACGGCAAACGCTACGCTAGCATGCTAAATATAGCACAGCAGGGCAGCACGAGCAGCAATGAATGCAGATACTGTTGCTCTCTGCATCCTGTGCCAAGATCAACATGCAGCATTCCATCAGAGCTTGATAGTGAGCACCTTGTTGCAGAGAGCGGATGTCTTGATGGAGTAATTTCAGCTCCTCGCGGCCGTTAAAGGGGATGTCGTAATTTCCCCCCCACAAAGACAGAGCCTCCCTTGGTAGCCTGGACCTCAGCTGCAACAGTAATTTAATTTCAGGCAGAAGTGCATGGGACACATGCTCAATGCCAACACAAAGCAAGGCTTACTAGGACCAAGTTCAACTTTTTTTCCATCCAACCCCCCCCACACCATCACCATAATTTGAGTCAAGAGTCACAATGCTGAGTCAAGAGTCACAGTGGGTGAAATAAGCAATAGCTCTATGTAGTTTCAAAACACACAGGACTGGGGAAAATAAAAATGTTATCATGCTCAAAACACCGCCCATATAGAGCTACTGTTTGTTTACATAGTAGCACTGGTCCTGAGGGGCCGTTTCTGGAGAGAGCCTGCGTGCTGCCCTGAATGCAGACATACTGCTCTCTGCAGTCAAGGTCAGACAAACTTTCTCTATGAAGGGCATGGATGGCATTCGGTCACACAATGAATACGATGGCACTGTAGTAGTTGCTCATCGAGACATCTCTGTGCTCCTCAACATTCCTCCGAGACGAGATACAAACAGGTAGCGTAGCCTTGCAAAGCATGGGCCATCTCTCTCTGATGCACTGTGAAAGCTTGACTTGCTTGGGAAATGTGCCCTGTGCACAGGCACAGGGCCTGGCCAGAGAGTAAGTAAGCCTCTGAGGCTTAAGGATATTTCTGTGTTACTTCTGCATGGGCGCAGACACATCCATAGCCTTTGTCTGTCTGTGCTGAGGCAGAACTGAGTGTGAAAGCCCAGCAGTTATCACGCGTTTTCAGGTGCAGGAGCAGCCCAACAGAGCCTTGCTGGAGAACACAGTTCTCAAAGCTCAGCAGTCAAAGTCACATGGGCAGATGATTCACTATGAACGGCCTTTAGACAACATTTCAATCATAGCCCAAGATAAAGCACAGTAGAGCCACATACGGCAAACGCATGACCCTTATCACTTGCTGAAAGAATCTCATACACACTCAGTGTCAAACACTGGGCACATCATCAAGGAAACAAACGATTCATGCAACTAGTAATTGATAATTTAACAGTATAATAATACAACTTAGGGCATAGTACAACCATAAATGTATGCAGTACTTTCCTGTTAAGACTAATTCAGACCATTTACTGGGGGCAAGACAGTGCAGATCCACAGCGGAAATGGTACTCGTTGGATGAGGGAGATGAGAATGAACAGGCCCAACAATGGGAATTAGCTGGCTGACAGGACCTGGCCGATCCAAATGGACATACATTTTACACTTGACAGATCACCAACTTGAAAGGCTTTATGAGGAGGAACACACACACACACACACACACACACACACACACACACACACACACGATTGTTGAAGGATTGTTGTTGCCACATAGAAGCATTGCATAGAAGACGTCTGGCTAAATTGCTATTAAATCCGCTTAGCATCGTGACCATGCTGCGCAAATTTGTTCAAAACTGCTGCATTGAAGTGAACTCTGCTAAGGTCTTATCACAACATAGTAGGCTACATTAAAGAGACTAAACTAAGTTAAGTTATGAAATCATACAGTATCTCAAAGCTAACATTAGATTTGGATGTCGAATTTAGCATGCTTAGTCTACTTACAGCTGCTTGTCAATTTCGTTGAAGGGCTCATTTTATTGACTCTGACACTGAATGTTTGCAAAATCCCGATGTAAATGGAAAAGTGTTTTCCAAAATGTAAAAGTGCTTGTCCCAAGGAGAAGTACGAACCTTAATTTTGAATCTTGCAGAGCCCATTTTTATTCAAACAAATCAGTTTAATTTGACATAGGGTAAGCATAGCAGGTTCAGGCTATCCAAAAGATATTGACCAATTGAACCTAGATAAGGGATTAAGTTGGGATTTTTAGGTTATCCTGCATGAATTTAGCCTAGACTTGGTTTCACAAAAGAGATGGCACATAAGTTACCATGGGGATTTATTCTCTGCACCTAGCCTGGTCCCGACCAGGCTAACGGCCAAGCTAAGTTAATTCTAATGGTAATTATGTTGTCTTATTGGTTCAGCTAGCTGTCATTCACATCAGACCTCCGTGCTCATTTTTAAGGAGCTTTATTCCATTTATAAACTATTTGCTATATGTATTTGCTCGCAAAACAAAACAGATTTTCTGCCTACTACCATATAGTTATTATTTTAATTGTGCCTTATAATTATTAACATAGGCCTAGGTACTCTTTGTTTGCTTATTTTTATTGATAGACGTTTGATGAATAGCCTACTGTAGTTTATTGGAAGTGGAGGGGCAAGTTCTCGGAGGTATTTTCAACTATAATATTAAGGTATATCATACTATGTGCATCTTTGCAGAGGCAAGCGCTTTCTTAATGATGTTGCGTGCCGAGACAAGAAAGCACTCACACGTGGGTGCATACATAAATTTGCATTCACTTGGTCTACCACGCCTACTCCCGTTGTTTTACAGAAATAGCCATGATTCCCCATTCCAAAAAGGACAACTTTACTTCATTGTTAGTCTATATCAAAAGCGGTTGTTCACTTTGTGTGAATGACGCTATTTTCCGTGTCTTTTATTCCAACCGTGGACACTTTGGAGCAGAAACGAGAACACATCCTGAATTACTTACACCTGGCTTGACATAGTCACTCCTACTCATCCTGGATTGGCATTAGTGAAACGAGTTGAGCTAGGATGACCAGACAACGCTATGTCAAACCTCGCTTTATCGCTTATCTTGGATGTCTTAATTCTGACTTTGTGAAATACCCCTCAGAATGTGAAGGCCAAGATGCCTCAGATATTTACTGTGATCAAACACAGACACACGCATTCACTCACCAGTAGAAGGCAATTTTGTCCCCCAGTTTCTTTTCATGTACGTTACGATCCAGCAGATTGTAGCAGATGTTGGTAGTGGCTCCTTCCATGCACTTGATGAAAATCTCACCCTTGGTGACATCGAAGTTGTAGTCCAGGAACTGCCCTGTATGCTTTGTCTTCCAGAAAAAGTCTTTGGAAATGTCTCCCCAGAACTCTATAGAAAAAAGGACAGAGCATTTAAGTCACTGGTCAAATAAAATGCTCATCTACATGAACATGGGGAAGATCCCCTTAAGGTAAAAAGACGCTCCCAGAAACTTTAATTCATAACATTTCGATCTTAGTCAGACATTATAAAATATCCCCTCAAAGCAGTATGCCCCTGAGACTGAGACAAAAGCAAAATGTTAGTAGTAGTAGCAGCATTGCTCTATTGTAGTAGGCCTACATCAAAGTTAAACATGAGAGCATGAGTAGGGCATCTATAGTGACCTCAAATGGCATGAAGTTTAGTTTTTTCAACAACAATAATAATAATTTTAAAAAAAAACAGTATTTCAAGTGATTTAATGCTTCAAATGGACTTTAGGTCCTTAGGCACAGTTGCAGTGGAAGAGAGTAAGTGCAGGCCTATGGACGTGGATCAGCACACACGAGAGCTGCACACGTTCATAATGAACGCCTAACAACAACAAAGATACATTTGACAGACCGTCTTAAAAATAGACAGGCGCGCGCCACCATGCTATTTAAAAACAGAGCGCTATTTATCAAACAGTACTAGGTCCTAATGACGAACATTCAATATTAGCGAGTAAAGTTACATGTTTAAGAGTTAAGCAATGTTGACTGATACAAATTACCCAAAGCGAAAAGCAGATTTGGTAAGGGCGACTTGCTGAAGTGTATTTGTGTATCCTGGTTATCGCAGGGAAACAAAAGTATGTGAATGACAAGGACACCATCTCCATTACAAAAATACGCCACATGTGTAGTGTTCAGTGAATAAGCACCGCATGAAAACTATTATAACACGCGGGCGAGCAAATGAATGAAGATTGACTGATTCCAGCTCTGGTCAAAGGAGAAGAGTAGAAGAAGGCTAACTACTAGCGTGGCACTGGCCACAGTGAGTTCACCCCAACAAGGAAATGCTAACTTAGCTGCCTGACTTTGAAGGAAACATGTGAATGTTTAAATGTGAACGTTACTTACCGTCAGGATTTTCTATCGATTTCATATACATTTCCTTGTATTTCTCAAAGCTCGGTACGTGGGCTTCTTTCTTCAAATCGCCACCCGCATGAAAGACGTCCTCTCCAGGTGCTTTGTCTGGAATCATCTTGACTTGCTTAGCTAGTGATAGCTAACGTTAGTGTACTGTCAAGTCTGTCAAACAAAAACTGTTGAGTAAGCTTCTCAGTGTAATTACTAAACAGTGTGACATTTTCTGTAGTGTTTGACGTAGTAGCTTGATTTGCTAACTGACCCTTTACTCTGCTCTAGCCATATAATTGACGGATACGAAAGGTTAGCCAGTTAACGTTAGCTCACATTTTTAGCAAGGAATTGGTAACGTGAAATGTCAGCTAAGATAATTTATCTAGCGTTGCTCTCAAACTGTTTTATTGAATTTGGTTTGACCATCCTCTTCAAAAATGTCATGACTAACAGATATATCTAGCTCGTCTACTATTCTGTAGCTGCACATAAATGGTTTACTGCTTAGAGGTCTTGAACATCTGTTAGCAAGCAAGTTAACGTTACCAGCAATTAAGGACGAACGAACCCTGTGTTGTGGCTAGCCCTCGACTGTCTGAACGCGCGAGACCAGGCCGTTAGCAAAACCTTATTAATGGTTAACGTTACCTTTTGATCAAAATCCCACCTTCTCAGTATTACTGCAGGTGCCTTGCACTGTGCACCAAGACAACCATCGGCCCCAGAACTAGACCTGTTTTACTGTCCAAGCTAATGTTGCTGTGTCCTCTTGTCACTCTGCAAGACAACGCGAGCTGCTGCAGGGACGAGTCCAGGCTCTGCATGCTCGCCCCTCCTATTTCTCCTCCGTGAACTTCGAGTAGCCCCTGATGGGAGAAAAGGTAACCAATCGGCTGAGAAAATAAAGATGACGAAACTGTCTATTTTGCTAGTGGTAGTGCAACAGTAGCAGTAGGCTACAACTTCTAAATCAAGTCATTACCGATTACAGTAGGTAGTCTACACACTCACATAAATTATCCTCCGGGGTCACAGTCAAAGACGTGTACAAAATGAATAGGCCTACATTTGATAGTCGACGTAATTGAAATTTAGTTTAATTTTTCTGTTCATTCTCGGCCAGAGTCAAACCAGGCTACTCAAAGACAAAACTGTGCCAGGCTGTGTCGGATAAAACAGTAGGCTAATGTACTGTAGCCCACAGAGCTATGGTGTCATTAACAGCCCTCAGAAACCACTGGATTACAATAGTCCTATAGTGACACCATCACCCTCAGAAAATGAGACCGTGCATGGCTCCAATACATCCTTTCAAGGGGAAAAATGAGATGCACACTCAGTGTACAGTGATACTTAGATGTATCGCCGAGCGCTACAAATGGACTGCGCCCAGTCCTGCACATTCTGTGTGTGTGTGTGTGTGGGTATGAGAGTGTGTGTGTGTGTCTGTGTGCATTCTGCGTGTCTTTGTGTGTGTGCATGTACATTTCAACTTCATCCGGCAACCCTACGCTCAACACCATCTGCAGGCCGATTTGTGTACAGTCACTAAATGTACACATAAATTACCTTATTGTATGGCCCCCCATGAATAATGATCCTACAGATCAAATTCCATGCAGTTCCGAACACGTCAGTCCTGTGATTAGAGCCACAGTTTTGCTTTTTTAATGTGGCGCTGTACCGTAAATGAATGGTTATGGGATGGGTTGAGATGGCCCCTTGAGCCCAACATCCAAAACAAATGTGGTCCTCCCAGACCCACCGGTTTTCGAGATATTCACAGAAGACCATCCCTACAGTGTCCGCCCTACCCTCCTTTTGGGGGGTCCAGTCCGGCAGGGGGGAAACGAAAATCAATGGTTCCATGCCATCCTTGTGGGACTACAGTACATGCCCACCAAGATTCGTGCAGCCCGGTCTTTCAGTGTCCTGGGAACCATTGACTCAAACAAACATTCTGACCAATGACTGGAAGAGCTTTGTGGATTTAAAGATTGTCATAATGTGCTGTCTCTGCTATTGCTGCTTTTGATCAGTCAGATTTTAAATCTCCTGTGGTGGGTTGGATATATGTAGTGTCATCAAAACGGCCACCCAGATTCTCCCATTCCGCCTTAACGCATTTACACTGGTGCCAGAACCAAACAATTTTTTTCTGTAAAAGTCTAATGTTGCTACATGCCCACCAAGTTTCATGTGCTCCGGTGTTTCGTGTTCCCGGGTATCGTTGACCAAGAATTCAGGAAATATATGATAAATTGCCTATTTGGGAAAGTGCTAGTGCAAGAGTTTGTGTATAAAAGGCGATAAAACACATCCCTTTGGGGAGCCTGTGCAGTGTGCATGTTATCCTTTTGTCAGACATGAGCCCACTTTGACCCATTCTTTCACACAAACTCACGTCACAGATGTAGGTATAAGTATACTCTTTTGATCCCGTGAGGGAAATTTGGTCTCTGCATTTATCCCAAGCCGTGAATTAGTGAAACACAGTGAACACACAGTGAGGTGAAGCACACACTAATCCCGGTGCAGTGAGCTGCCTGCAACAACAGCGGCGCTCGGGGAGCAGTGAGGGGTTAGATGCCTTGCTCAAGGGCACTTCAGGTTACCGCCCATTTGGAGGTGCAAACAATTGGATTTTTTGTTATTTAACCATAAGTTAACTTCAAAACAGGCATTTTACTTTGGATCGACAATAGCAATACATCATAGGAGTGATTAACGTCAAAAAATCTAGACTGGAGTAACTCAACATTTGACACCTCCTATATGTTTAGTGTTCTAAAGATGTCAAATAGTCCGCTAAAGTTACAAATTCATAGCCAAGGAACCAGAAGTGAAGACACATGGATGGCTATAAAAACTGTGCTTTCATTATACAACTAAACACTACAAAATACATTTATAACCCTTGAGCCAGCTCCTTACTATGTGATCTCAATGGCGATTCAGCGTTTGTTTGCACCTCCAAAAGCATGGATACCTCCCAAAAATGTCCACAAATACCCATATGTTTGTGTGAAAGAATTGGAAGAAAGTCAAGGATCCATGATCAGACCTGCTTCAAGATAAAATTCCTTAGCTAATACCTCTGCAAGAATATTGGGTTGCGTGTTAAAAGCAGATGAAAAGTCACACTTGTCAATTTGTCTCCGGAAGAAAAAAAAACTGCTTAGCTGCGTGTCGGTCATAATACATGTATTAAAGTCAGAATTGCCTACTCCGCCCCCCTGGAGGCTTGATGAGCAAATTGCAGGGGGCTCATAAGGTACTAAACATCATGTTGTAGGGCTGAATAAGAGGAGAAGCTTACATTAATCTCTTCCACCGTTTCCTCCTCCTTAAGATGCATTTCACAGGCCTACTTATTATGAAACGCCCCTTCAAGATATGCCTTTGGTAAACAACTCCCTATTAGACAGAGTTCAAAATGCAGCAGCTAGATTATTAAGTGGCTCTAAGAAACGTGAGCATATAACTCCTGTGTTGGCTAAGCTGCACTGGTTACCTGTGGAGCACAGAGTTAAGTTTAAAATTTTACTTTTTGTCTTCAAAGCCCTCAGTGGTTTGGCACCTAGTTACATAGGTGACCTACTAATTCCTTACAGCACTCCAAGATCACTTAGGTCTTCATCTCAGAATCTTCTCTATATCTCCAAAACACGCCTTAAGACTAAGGGTGATCGAGCCTTCTCTGTTGTTGACCCCCAACTCTGGAATAGTCTACCTGTACATATTAAGTCCTCTCCAACCATTGACTGCTTTAAGTCTAACTTAAAGACTTTCATTTTCTCCCAAGCTTTTAATCTACCTTAATACCCTCCCCCCCACACACACACACTCTTTATTCTTTATTTTATTTTTGACCAATTTGTGTATTATTTCAATTATTTATTTATTTCCCCCCCATGTTATATTGTTGTTGTACCATTGTCATTGTTTTATGTTTGTTTGTAAGCACTTTGGTTCAACTCAGTTGTTTTTAAATGTGCTATAGAAATAAAGTTGACTTGACTTGACTTGACTAGACTATTTGATTTGTCGCCATGGTAACAAGGTCAAGGGGAGGATCCAAGATGGCCAAATAGTGATCCCTTGGCTGGAAGAGGTAGGGTTCATTGATTACAGTGAGAATAACTGCAACCAAGGCAAAACAATAGGTTCAATAAACACAGGTTATATGATTTATGGTGTTATATGGCTACTTTGCAGACACTGTACTATGGTAATCTTTTTGCACAATTCCCTGGAAGCGCCCAGAAAGCGTCTAGGAGCACGCCGGGCCAAACTCTTCTGCCTGGTGTTCTTGGTGTTATCTGCTCCCTCCTGTGTCTTCTGAAGCTGTTCCTTTATTAGATTGGGCTCTGGAGGCTGGATTATGGGCAGGAGGGCTGTGCAGGGCATTGCCTTGTAAACTCTTAGCTGCAGAAGTGACAAAGAAGGAGTATTATAGCAGTTAGTTTGACTCACAAAACATAGAGAGAGAGAGAGTATTAGTAGTAGTAGTTTAAGTATTAGTAGTAAAGTAGTAGTAGTTTAAGTATATATACTCTTAGATCCCGTGAGGGAAATTTGGTCTCTGCATTTATCCCACACTCAGCACACAGTGTACACACAGTGAGGTGAAGCACACACTAATCCTGGCACAGTGAGCTGCCTGCAACCACAGCGGCGCTCGGGGAGCAGTGAGGGGTTAGGTGCCTTGCTCAAGGGCACTTCAGCTGTGCCTACTGGTCGGGGTTCGAACTGGCAACCCACTGGTTACAAGTCCGAAGCGCTAGACAGTAGGCCACGGCTGCCCACAAGAATTTGTTTGCACCCAGTGAGAGAGAGAGAGAGAGAGAGAGAGAGAGAGAGAGAGAGAGAGAGAGAGAGAGAGAGAGAGAGAGAGAGAGAGAGAGAGAGAGAATGTGTATGCTGCCCGTGTGTGTGTGTGTGTGTGTGTGTGTGTGTGTGTGTGTGTGGAAAAAGAGAGAAAGTGAGGGTATACACGCAATTTTTCATGTTACATTTTACTGTTTCCCTTAATGCGTCAATGTTGTAATTGTTATGCTGTTTTAATTGTGCTTTGGCAAAACTGTACTTACTTACAGTCATGCTAATAAAGCAACCTTGAATTGAATTGAATTGAATTGAATTGAATTGAGAGAGAGAGAGAGAGAGAGAATTAGTTCCAACCTAAACATACCGGTATGTGAGTCAGAACAACACTACCACTATGAATGGTGACAGCTCTGAACTACAGTATACCTGCTCACGGCTACTGAAGGAAGATTGTAGATCAGGGGGGCAGGTGGGCAAATGATGCCTGATTTTCTGTCTGTAAGTCTCGCCAAGAATGGAGCTCTTCTGCAAAATAAAGATACAAGGAAGTGTATTGTCACATGCATATAGTTCCTGGAAGTAAGAAATGCAGTGAAATTATGTCTGGTGTCAGCCTATTTGTGCATTTATGGGGGGGTAAAAAGTGCAGTAGAAGAGGGGTTTAGTAGATTAAGTGGCAAGGGCTGCATAAGAAAGGTGGGGGAGGATTGGGATGGGGGGGCACCAACAAGGAGCACCCAAGAGCAACAGGGGCAAGGAAAAACTCCCTTACCAAGGAAGAAACCTTGGGCAGATCCACGGCTCAAGGGGCTAACCCAACTGCCAGGGGTCTTTGTGTGTGTGGGGGGATGACAGGGGAGATGGGATAGTGTGCTGTGTATGTGGGGAGAGGGCAGTGTGCAAAATGTGTGTTGGAGAAGCTTCCTCATGAGACAATGTGTTGTGTATTGTAAATAAATAAATAATAATAAAAAAATACTGTTCTACTTGTCTGACCCAAAGACAGAAATGTTTGTCAACAGAATTCCGTCATTTTTAGCCATTACATCTACACTAGTACATTAGCGTAACCTAAAACATAGAGATCTCACAGTCACTCAAAAATTCATGTCTATGCTCCCTGGCCAATTAAATAAGTGCTGTAGTATAGCCCCCAGGGGAAATTGGTTGTGTGTTCTGAGTAAATTGTTGTCAATAAATGTACTGGTTGTGCACAAAAAATCAACTAATAGAATTGCTTTAGCAAAATAATATATACAACTCATGTTTCTCACAGAATGACTGTACATGTGAACTGAAACAGCTACTTTGTCATTTAGAGTGCTTGCGCTTCCATTTCAATTGCTCACATCTACTACCAAACATCATATCTCCGTGTTCCTGAATGGAGACATGTACCAACCTGCTTGCCCTTCATGGCCCACTTCTCCCAGGTCTGTTCGATCTGCTCGTCAGTGTACTTGGCGATGCGCGGGTCAGTGGCCACCAGCTCTTGCAGGTTATCTGCCGCGCTGGACATGGATGCCTGCTGCCGTTGTACAGTGAGGGCGTGCAAAATCCGCCTGGCACAACTACAGACGGGATTGAAAGGAAAATGAGAGATGGCTAAATCAACAAAGATTAGGGGTTAGATTTGGCAGACACAGAGTCACCTTTTGCATTTTCTTTGTTTCAGTAATCTTTCTCATCCAAACTTACTTCCAATGTGGTCTCCTGCCCTGGTTGAGCACCTTCAGTGTCTGAGAGGACCCTACCCTGCGCAGATCTAGGGGCAGATCCCAGGGGAAAGCATTCGGATATCCCACGCGCCACGGTGCCTGGCCAAACGTACCTGAAAGGGATCCACCACTACAGTTCAGATCACCATGGGCTCATTCTTTTAATACACATTCAGGTAGTTTCTCAATGAAAAACACTATCGATTGATATGGTGTAAAACAATACTGTAAACTAAATATATTCGCAATGTGCATGTCAGAGTTTTTTCTTGTCAGAAACACACACCCACATAGCCTCCAGCGATGGTCCACAGACGCACGTTACAGTCAAGGCTTGCCGTGACGATGAGACAGAATCGCTCCACATACTCTAGGCTGACAATGCTCTTCACGTGACAGCGCCAGGAGCTCAGCAGAGGAGGTGGGACCAGGGACACGGTCCATCCATCAATCACCTGCTGTGGTGAAAATGCAAATGTGTTAATGCAAAAACACACAAATATTTTAGATACGGAAAGTAACAGACCAAAAAAATAGACGAGACGATATGACTATACCACATGAGATAGAGAGGTAGCTATTTAAGAAAGCTCTGACTATCAACAGAATGGTCATTCAAATGAAGTACGTTTAGTACTGATCTTTAAAGCACCCTCACACTCCCACTGCCCCATCTCCCAGCCTTACCTTTGAGGCATCCTGTGTCACTATCCTCCGTGGCCCCTCCAGGTTGCAGTACTTGGGGATAAGACTGGGTAGGTTGATGTCTCCTGGCTGTTGGCATAGGCTCTCCTGCCCTCCTTGCATGCAGTAGCAGTACTTCCCAATGTTCCACAGCTGGGGACAGGAAGAGAGCATAAGGGTCCCCAGTGGAGGACAAGACTTGTTTTTTTTTTTTTGTAGTAACTTTACCAAGTTTACCAAGATTGACTACACATTTAGAATTATGAAAATAATATCACTGCCCAAACATAAAAAAAAATCATTACCAGCCTGGTAGTTGTCTTGTATGTAGGTGAGAAGTAAACTGTCAAATGCAAATATCCCTGAAGTGATAGTTTGCATATGCTTTACATGTGACCCCCAACTGAGGAATCATCTTCCCAGAAACACCATCCTACACACATGAAAATCCACCATCCCACAGACATAGTATCTGTCTAAGCTCTTTAAGCAGTCTAAGCTCTCTGATCTCAGACTTCCAGACTAGCTCACCATGATGTATCCCTGACTGTCTCCAGTAAGCAGCATCTGGTTGTGCAAATCAGTGGACATGGAGCTGATGGACGTGCTGTCTCCGTGCACGGCTTTAAACTTGCCCAGCAGCCCCCCCTGGTGGTGAATGGACCAGGCGTAGATATAGCCATCAGCAGCACTGGTCAACAAGATGGCAGTGTCAGGACTCCTCTCACGTGTGCCCAAGAAGAGAGCCTGATGAGTAGGGGACACATCAGCTAGAGGTGGTTGAAGACAACACTGCTGTTTCAAGAGTTACATTTAGATGAAGCAAGCAAATCAGCAGGAGTGTGTGTGTGTGTGCGTGTGTGTGTATGTTTGTCATTCAGACTGAATAAGTGAACATGAGACCTTCTCCACAGCAAGCCGAGGTCTCTCCAGCTCCTCCGCACCGATGGGTGCAGGTTTAGCTTTCTTCTCCTTTGATTTTGGTCTTGCTGAGTTAGAGGACATGTTATTCTCCACATCCTCTTTGATTTCCTGTTAGTTACAAAAACAAGTGTAGTTGAAGTAAAACATCCTAATAATTGCCTTATTATGTAGGCAAGGGATTTTTTATGAAAGAAAGATTGTAAGTAAATCTTCTGATAGGCAAAGATATCACACTGAAGGACCAGTGGACACTTTATATCAATGTTAACTTTTCTAACATTTAAAGTTTGTTAATGTTAACTTTAACTTTTAGCAGATAAGGCATACACATTAGGCATAAATGAGGGTTGAAAGACTCAGGATATGAGTATGACATCTACACATGAGGGCCTGGGTCATCTCATCACTGACTTGTGTGACCTCAGTCTGTTTGCTGCTTGTCCAATTTGCCTGGGGAGACGAGGTGTGGGAATGAGTCTCATTGTGGCCCTCAGGACCTTCTGTTTCATCCTCATCTTCATCAGACGTCCTGCTCAGTACTGATGAGCAGGACTCCGAGTCCTTACAGGCCTCAAGGCTCTGGCTCAGGTCAATCACCTGCAGACACAGTGGCAGAGAACTGAAGCCAGATCCAAAGAAGACAGAGGTTGTAGAACCTGCAGCTCAATCTGTATTAATCCCACACAGATCAAGTGGTCATTACACACAGTCAATGGATACTTATGTTGTCCTGTAAAGGATCTGGTCACAAATGTCTGCTGTAAAATGTAATCTATTGTAAGTATTTTTTAAATAATATATCAATGGTATGGGCGGGGATAAGAGGCAGTTGGTGAGTTAAAAATGGCGCCTGGAATCAGTGTTGACTGCTCACCCGATTTGGCATTAGTGGTCGAGGGCTCTCAAAGGCATTGAACCGGAAGAAGGCTCGGCCCGAGTCAATGTTCCATACGATGATGTCACCACTGTAGGAGGCAGTGACCAGCATCTTGTTGCCGTGGGCGTGCATGGAGAAGATGTCCTCAGTGTGATACTGGTTCCACACGCGGCACTCCATCTCCATGTCCTCTTTTACATCTCTGAAGAAGGTGATCATTCATTAGAGCTGTTTCCCTATGTGAACAATATCTTACACCCAAGAAGTGAATTAGGTTACAACTTTTCACTCCCCTATCCCCCTCTTGCTAAGTTTCGTTTGTATCAGATCAGCCCAAACCATAATGTGGTTGTATGACACTGTTTTTAACCCAAGAGGGGTTCTAAAGGCTAAAGATTAGTAAGAGTGCCCCATATGTCAAAAGGGTATACACTAATTAGCAACATATTGTCCTAGTATAGTATTTTTAACAGATAGTTAGCAGTGAAGGAAATTATGGTTTTATCTGAAATATGATAGTGTGAAATATTTTACCAGGACTTTTTAAAGGAGGCAGAAAGAACACATTTACTCACAAATACCACATGACTTTCTTGCTCCACCCAGACACATAGATCCTTTGGTTTATGTATAGGATCCCTGTCACCTGGGATGATCATAAGAGAGACCAGGCACATTGTAAAACTAAATTGTCCATAATATCCAACTACATTACTGCCTTTCTATTGTTAGTAGAAATGTATTTTAATTTATAAATATCACATTTGAACAAGTGGTATTGTTTTTCAAACAGCAACATTATGTTTATGTTTCTTGAAATAATGATTAATGATGTTATGATAATTGATTATTAAATTAATGATGTCCAATTTTTCACAGGTGATAGTAGTCATATAGATTTTTAAGGTGTGGTGATGCTTCCAGGCAGTTCATAGTATGATTAGTTTCAAGGGAAACATGAGAAAATGTTGTTAATTACAGACACTAAAAAACACACACAAAAAACATGCATAAATTGTGAATGATAGCCATAATGAAATATCTAAAAATGCCAGAGAAATACAACACAATAAATGAGAGCTGTGTTGGGAACAAAAAAATATCCACAAGTATTGATTTTAAGAATAGAAAATCTCCTCCATGACCAACAGAGTTTTCCAGTATACACAAAGAAGAAACTTGATATCAATAGAGATGGCTCCATGTTGTAGTGTGTGGGACTACTTGTGGTGTAGGACCTCATTTTCTTCCAGCAATGGGAGTGTGAGCAACAGGGCTCCGTTGTTGAAGTTCCACAGACGGATCATTCCGTCTTTAGATCCAGTGATGAGGCGTCTCTTGGGCCCATCAAACGACATGGCGGTCACCTCTACAGCTTTTTCTGGGGATGTCTGGAACTGCATAACCTTGTCACCGGTCAGGATATCCCACACACTAACCACACCATTATGACACCCGCTCACCACCTACACAGAAGAAGGGGTCAGTGGTTATTACCTGTAATCTAATCATTACATGTAATCACCTCTATACAGTGAGTTAGAAAACAGTCTGAGTTTATACAATCTTTTTTAAATAAATCATTTCTGCTGTACCTCAGACATCAAACAAGGGTCAGAAAAATACCCCATCATCCTCAACTACTTCATGCGTCATGTCCATTGCATTCCCCTTACCAAGAGACCAGTATTACTGCCACTTTTGTTGATGATTCAGCATTACCCTGGATTACTGAAATTCTGTTGCACTTGTGAAAAATCTTATGGGCCACATTATTAGAGGCTCTGACCTGTTTGAAGTTGCAGTTGTAAAGCGCAGTACATAGAGAATTCTCATGGGACGTCTTCAACTTATCAAGACTGTCCACGTCATCAACCACTCCATGAAGAACCCCTATCTGTGTGAAGCCATGAAGACACATTTACATTTATTAATTTATCCAAGGTGACTTACAAAAAGGAGGAATAAAATTCAAGCTATAACACTTAGGTAGCAATTAATACTACATCAATCAATACAATAGGCTACCTATCTACTGAGTATACTCTGCATCTATTTGAACAATACACAGGTTTCCAGTTTACCAACAAAACTAGATTCGCGCACAGCCGTGGGGCAGAAGACGCTTGATGTCTGTCCACAACGTTATAAACTTAACCTAAATAGTCGGCTGCTGTAAGCTACAATCTGAATTTTTTGTATACCCCTGTTGTCTCAATGATAATAACATCTCATTTCAGACTATATTTCAGAGTTTGAAGTTCATTTGCATTATTAATATAACATCGTATTTTGTCTTTTTTGGCAAAGACATGCATTCCGTTAGGGATACTGAACATATTGAACATTCTCTAACCATCATGATTTCGAATTGGTGCAATTTTCAGCACAAAAACTCATTTTATTATTTTCATGGAGAGCACTGCTCTATGCTGTTCTATGGTGCTTTCTGCCTCTTAGTTGCGCACGCATGTTTTCGTGACGTTGCATAGAAATCCATGTATAGGTCCGCTTAATACACTAATGTGAGGTCCTATATTTTGTACACAAAAGAACCTGCTCAAGACACAGGTCATGCGACAACACATTGTCATAATGATTAGTAATGTCACGTTGCACTTTGACCCACCACAAAGGTGCCCATCACTAGCGTGTGTTTGTCCGGGTTGTAATGCATGCTGTAGATGGGGAACCGGCCCATGGGCATGTTCCTGGAGTGGATGTTTTGTAGGCAGGCACAGTCCTGCAGGTCCCACACACGAACATTCTGGGGACAGACAAAAAAGGAACAAAAAGAACATCAAGATCTGTGTGTGTGATCCGATGATCTATCAAATGATATTTCACAATTCCAAATAGAGGGGTAACAGCCTGCTTTTTACAGTGGACAAGCCTAAAAGCAAGAGTCACACAATTATTTGACATGGCAAAATGGAATAAGATCTTAATATCTTAAGGACCATAAGAACCTCTTCTTTGTTGATCATGTTTTTTCCCCCTCATCATTCTCATTATTCCTTAAGTGGCAACAGCTATTCTGATCAAAGATTTTAGAGTGCTTGAGAGAATGGAATAGAATGTACCATATGTAATCAGATGAAAATCATTCAAAAAGGTTTTAAAAAAAACCTGACCATTAAACCCACCTACAGACAGTTTTTTTGTCATTCGGAATAGCTGTTGCTGCTTTACATTTCCTTGAGAAGCTACAGCAGGCAACCGCAAACATGGTTGTTCAATCGGAATAAGAATGGGATACACCACCCTTTCAATCTGATTAAAATTCTAATTGGATCAGACCAAGGTGTTTAAATGTGTCATTTTTATTCCGATTGAGCCATTATTCCAATTCTAATCGGAATAAAAGTGTCCTCTACTGTGATGCAGTATGCAGTGAGTGAGTGGAAGTAATGCAGTGAAGTTATTGAGGTTTTTCCATTTTTAGGTATCCTAAGGACATTTAGTGAACATTTCTGGATGAAAACATTAAATTTAGGTAGTGGCAAATGTTTTATTGGCATATTTCTAAAATGGCCGGCAAAAGAGTCAGATGGACAATAACAATAGCCTATCTCTGCACCGAATGGGTCAATTTTGATGGTTTTGCCATCAAATCATAGATATTTTGGGATGCTGAGTCCATTTCTGGGGTGAATAAAGAGGTTGGGGGTCAAATAACAGTGGTCAGAGTTTGTTATTCACTTGCTATCTACATATCTAGCATTAAGATGAAAAATAAATAATTGTGGTATAATTTGGAATCAGACCTTGTCTTTGGAAATGCTGATGATTTTGTTGATTTGGCCATTGACAGAGATAAAAGTGACCGCAGTGGAGTGACCCTTCATCTGGCTCGTGGCACAGTTGGTGACATAGGGATTCCACACCCTCACAATCCGGTCAAATCCTCCAGTCACTGCAGGAAAGGGACAGTTACATCTGGCAAAGTCACTCTCCATATCCTCAATGCTAATTTACTGAATCACTTACTGTATGTTTATGTTCATGGTATTTGGCAGACACTTTTGTCCAAAGCAACTTACAGTATATGAAGACTACATTAGTTAAAATGAATAGTTTCAAATAGAGCTAAAAAGCCTACATTAAGCATGATAATACTAGTAATAATAACAATACTATTAATAATCATAACAATATCAAATATCATCAATGAAAATAGTATGTCCATGTATGTGCCATGAGGATGAAAAGCGGTATGAAAAATGTGAAAAAGAATTTCCCTAAGGGGAAAACTAATAAACTAATAAACTAACTAACTAACTAACTAACTAAGTTCCCATATTATCAAAAACCATAATCATACAAATCAGAACTCTAAGTTCACTTACCTATGATGTTAAACTCTGCAGAGTAATCAAAACACAGTATCCCTTTCCTTAGCTGAAAGGCAGAGTTACTGAGAAGGAAAAAACACAAGGAAGTACAACTAAGAGTGTGTCAATATCACATTTTAATGAACTTAACCTAATTTAAGTGTGCAGAAAGTGGCATTTAATAAAAGTTCATAGTACATATCTCAATGGCATTTCTTTGAAGCTACTATGTGTCACATAACAGTGTTGTGACTACTTCATTCAGGGCAGACAAGACTGTCTCTATGACAGAAACAAGAGACAACACATACAAGTCAACTATAGATTTGTGTCTTTATGTTTGTTGTACAAGCAACACACAATTGCACTGATTACAGGGGGCTGGTTAATGAGTGAGCCAGTCACAAGCACACCAATTCCACTGGGTGTTATGTGGCAGGTGGTGAGGGGAAGAGAAGGAGTGAGGAGACCTACTTGACTTTGGCCTTGTGTGAGTGGGGAATGCTGGTCAGCACCATGGCAGTTTGGTCGGACGTACAGCAGGTGGCAACAGCGTTCAGCTCCGGCAGGAAGCGGATCTGATGGCACCATGTGTTGTGCAAGGTCTAAGAGAGAGGAACAGAGAGAGAGAGAGAGAGAGGTTAATGGGAAGTTGGAAGACAGTGAAAGCATTGTGCAGAAATTGTTAGGATATATAGAAATGAAAGACAGTTATGGAGGCACACAAAGACACAGGGAGACACAACCGTCTCTCACTGTCTGCTTATCTGCCAACACATGTCCATAAAATACACGTATAATTCTCACAGAAGAGATGAAATGCACTGCTGAGGAACTTTCATTCAAGAATAATAGAATGAACCTCATTTACAGAAAGACCGGTAGCTCCCTCACCACTTTAAAGCACAGGTAATAATTGGAGGTGTTCTTAAACAGTGCTGGGACAGCCAGGCGAGTTCTGCCCCCTAAAATAATCAAGAACACAAGAAACACATTTACAGTTGTATGGAGAGTTTTATACACAAACATATGCGTACATAAGCAAATATACACATATACATACACAAATTAATGCTTACTTACAACATATAGCAAGTACCTGGTTTTATAGATTTAATGGCACCGCTATTGAAAAGCCCATTTTGTACCACATTGTGTGAGATAAACACAGAGATGGCGCCATCCACATCTCCTGCGCAGAACACCCCTTTGGTTCCATCGGACCTGAAGGGCAGACATGACCCAAGACAACAATGAAAGATGGCACACTGTCCACTACAGCCCCAAGGGTTCGAGCTAGAATAAGGCAGAAATCCTCAGCAATTATTTTTCTACATGGGAGATGGAATTCACAGTACAATGTAATACTGTATTACTGTGATGCTCTATAGACACCATTCCACTTTTTTGGAACCACACAACCTACCAGTAGTCCATGACCGCCACGTATCCCTCTAGGCCAGTGAGTGAGAACACAAGGTCACATTTGTTGGCGCTGATGTCAAAGAATTCTGAAAAACACACACACACACAGAATTATGAGGGTTCTTCAAATCATGCTCCAGAGCCCCCTGGCTAAATACTTCATGCAAATGCAAATGATGCATTCGGTCAGTTGCACACACACCCACGTCTCGTCCAGTGGTGGCCAGGGCCAGTAGATTCAAGTTGCTGAGGCAGATCATGTCAGTCACCCAGATCTGCTGGGGATGAGAAGTAAGCTGGGTGTGCTTCAGTTGGTCCAACTGAGAGAAACAGAGAGAGAGAGAGAGAGAGAGAGAGTCTTTCCCATGTTTCATACAGTACTCAAACGTTGCGTTAGTAAGAAGTTGCCTGGGAGCTTCAACAACAGTGTGCAGGTCTCTACCCTTCATTTAACTCATACAGTTCACAACAAATGCATTTCCAGAAAAATCCATCAAAAGACTACAATTTAGCACACAGAAGCTGATGACCAAGTCACACACACACTCAAAATATGACTATACACTTTCCTCCTCTGTTATAATGCACCATTTTACATTTACTGTACATTACATTTGGCTGACGCATTTTTAACCAAAGCGACTAACAACATGGTAACAGTTAAGTTTTAAAACAATTCTCTCAACAATTTTAGGACAATTTAAAAACAGTAGAGTACAGTAAGAATAAGTGCATCAGTGAGTGCTGTTTTTAAACAGTTGAGTGTTAGTTCAAGACAGCTGGTAAGTGCTAGGATCAGCAAGACTGGTTGTGGTGGCCCGACTATTCTATTTGACTCAATAACATTTGTTTGAATAGGAGTGGCACTTAAATTAATTTGATCACATACATTCAATTGGGCAGCTTAGATCAAAGGATGTTATCTTAGGGCTGAGCTACACCAGGCGCGTAACTGAAGCGTTCCGTTCGCGTTGTGTCTGCTGCAACAATTAGCTTCCATTATAATCAATGGAAGTAGTTACACCAGACGTGACAGTGGGGTGTACGTTCGAAAAAACATAGACCATTAATCTAAAATGGATTTTACGCGTCGCGAACGGAACGCTTCAGTTACGCGCCTGGTGTTAGCTCATACCTTAAATTGTTGATTCAGTGGAGCTTAATGTGTTTATGCAGCTGATGCCCATGTGCCAGCCGCACTCCGCCACTGATCTCTGAACAGCTAAGAGACCAGACAATCGTAGCCTTTGGCAGCCTGCTAGTGGCAAAATGACAGTGGGGAGCAGTAGCAGCAACGAGCGCAGCCCCGTCCGTCACAAGCAAAAAAAACAGGTGACTGTCGGGCAAGGATGGGGTGGGAGGGGATGCAGCATCGTGAGGTGAACGCTGAGAGAAGCTGAGCATTTGGATTGATATAGTGTTTCAAACTGGTTTTACTGGGAACCATTCAGTAGTGTCTTCCTCTAAGTGGGTCAGAAACATCTTCTTTTGGACTGTTATATATGACACAGACAAAAAAAATAGGCAAAATTACAGACACACACATAGGGGACTGACATTGATGGTGCGGGTGAGCTTGAAGCGCTCGCTCCAGTAGTTGAGAATGCCATCACGGCTTACGGTCAGGTAGCGGCCCAGCTGCATGCGGGTCTTTGGCGCATTACCGCCCTTCTTGTCGGCCTGCAGGGACTGAAACGGATGAAACTGGATCCGCACAATGGGCTCACAATGGGCTCTGCGGACAAACACAAACAGCTTACAGAGGGCACTGAGGATGCACATATCTACAAATACACAGCTTACAGTGGGCACTGAGGATGCACACAAACACAAATAATTACTCAAAAGATCTAATTTCACAACCATGTTGACACGTAATGTGCTGTGTGTATTTCAGTGTGTCCAAATGTTCCTGTGGTGAGAGACTCTGCCCAGAGGGTCACGTGCTGCTGGTGCCGAGATCTGATCTGTATTCACAGCGCGTCCTGCCTCAGACAGACAGCTTCCTCAAACGCTGACTGCAGTCTGCAGCCCCTACTGAGCCATTAAGTGCACAGTCAGGGTATGTGTCATCTTTGGCTGGGAAGGACTGTGGTGTTATACACGCGCGCACACACGCACGCACACACACACGTCTACATACAGACAGGTCACAGCCATGGAAAATGAGGGCAGTGAATCATTATCATTGACAGAGAGAGCAAAGCGTCTGTGACACATATGGACAAAAGCGAACAGATATCTCTTTGTACAAGATAGAAATATCCTCAGGAACCTCATACACATGGTAGCATTCAGATATAGCTGAAGTGTGACTAAAGAGGTATGGATTCAGATGATAGTTTAAAACGATTCATATCAAGGATAGGATAGGATAGGCAAGGATATTTTATTTACTCTAAACAGGAAGTAAAACTGAAGAGGGAAGTGAATTTAAGATTAAAGCAAAAACAGGATCAGAGAGGGGAGTCAGAAAGAGTGGAAGTTATTAATGACAGAGAGAGACAGAGGGGAGACGGCTAGGGTAATGAGTCTGCGACCAGGAAATCCATAAAGCCTATCTCATCTCTCCAGGCAAGAACCTACAGGTCTCCAGACAAGGATAACGATGAGAGAACTCCGCCTGCCATTCTCTCTTCCCCACCCTCCATCAATCTGTCCAGCCATCCACCATTCCACCACGCCTCTCTAGGCCTCCACTCTTCCCTGTTTCCTTTCAATGTATCTCTTTACCCGTGTGTTCAATAATATAAATCCCACATTATTATCAGCACGTCTAGCACAGCACCTCCCCAGCAGAAAGGACACTCACACAGGGACCACCTTCAGAGGCTTGGGGAAGTAGAGGGGTCTGTTCTGCTTCTGTAGGGAGTCTTTCTCTCGGTACTCCAGCAACATGTAGTTCAGGTACTCATCCTAAGGTGACACAAAAGCACTGTTATCATGATTTTTAACTTGTTAAAAATACAAAGGCTGTTGCACTGCAATTATACAGCAACATTAACTGTTCAATATATTTTACTATACTAGACTTTATTGCCAAATATTGAATAGACGGTAGTCCATGTGTCTGATACTGATAAGCCATTTCAGCAAGTTTCAAAATCGCTGCACATTTTTGCAACTAAAGATAGAGAGACTACAGATTTTGTACCGGTAAATAAGAACTATATTGTATTGTTGAGAATAGTAACAGGGAAGCTAGTCTTTCTGTGTGATGAACAAATTAAAGTCTCATTAAAATTAGATGAGTGCCTGTAAGATCAGATAATCAACAATTGTACATCATTCTCTTAAAAGCTATGCTGTTATATCCTGCTGTTTGTCTGACTGATGCCTTTTCAAAGAAATGCTGGGGGTTTGCATTTCTTTACCAAGTGAATCCCTTCATTTCTTTTGGAAAACCCCCGCTCTCTTATCAGAGAGCCCAGTCTCTCTGATCTATGGCTCTGTCTAAGAAAGGGGGTGGGTGAAGGCATTAGCGCTGGCCTGTCATAAATAATGAATGTGGGGGGCAGCTGGCCATTTGACTCATTCTCTGCTCTCTGCGACCTGGGGGGTGGGTGCACGTGCCGATGTTCTATGACATGCATAGCCAGGCGTGGATACACCCCTAGCCCTCTCTCTCTCTCTCTCTCTCTCTCTCTCACACACATGCGGCCAATCACAAAGCTTACATCTTTAATTCAACTTTGACTTTATTTACAACAAACAGGGAAGGAATAATTAGGGGAGGTGAAGGGGGGTAGGTTATTCATAAGGTTATTTATTAAGGTCTGAATGTTACATTAACAACATAGCCATTCTTAACAGTGCAAAAAGGGGACTCAAAGGGGGACTGATATTTGAAACATATGAAACACATGGAACATTTTGGAAACGCATGAAAACAAGCCCGTATATGAAAGGAATAAACTCAGTGAGAGACAAGGAGAAAGAGAGCCTGCAGTGATATGTAAAATATGTGAGACAAGACACCCACCCAATCTACACTGCCATCACAGTTTGTGTCCACTTTCATGAAGATGATGTCCACGTCTTCATCCTCAACTTTACCCATGATCTTCTTCATTGCCTCTCGGAATTCCTCCATATCCAGACCTGATAGAATATAAACAATGCAACATGGATCGAAAGCAAGAACCAGGAGAGGGATAGAAATAGCAAGAGAAAAAGCAAGGGCAAGGGAACGAGATGGAACCAATGGTCAGAAAATGGAAGATAATGAGAACCCTAAGTTTGTTAGACAGGTCTCATTATGCTCTCCTTTTTTCTTTAGGCCCCTTTGCCTGAAAAAATGATATTAATTCAATATTTCAAAAAGAAAAAAACACAGTGGTTTCTGGGGGACTATGACAGAATAAGAGCACTCGTATATGTATGTATGTATGTATGTATGTCATGGGGGTTTGACTGGCCTCCTCCTCCGTCCGTGTCGGCCTCATGGAACATGGCCTCAATGCGACGGAGGTGCTCGTTGTTGATCTGCTCCTCCACGCGGCCCTGACCCCGCTTCTCGCCCTCGTCCGATGACTCGCTGGCATGCTGCTGCGGAGGACAGAATGTGACAGGGAGGAGACAAGCGGCACCTAAATGTTTCGTCTCCGCAGTTCAATTCACGTCATGAGACACACCCACTTGCTAAGCATCCCCATCAGATAAGATAAACCGTTTTTACAGTCAAAGTACCTGAGCTCCATTGTTTTTATGCCGAACTCCATCTGTTGAAGAACTGATATCAGACATGGAAAGTCAGTGGTAACAAGACATTTCCCTCAGCTGTAAATAATATACTTTATTGCCAAACATTGGTGGTAATTGTTGTTACAGAAAGTAGATCAATCCAATAAGGGAGAACAGAAAGAAAAACTAAATAAATAAAGTCAGAAGTCAGTTTTGTAGTGTTGGTAATAAAGATAAGTCTAAGTGCCTAACAGCATGACGATGCATATTTACGGCTTGAGACAAAAGGCCTATGAATAATAAATGACTCACCAAGTCTCCGTGTTAGAGATGTCATTTATCGAAACACTTCCCATGATCTCTAAGGCCTCAGATTACTGCCTTTGAAGGAATATGACAGGCTCAAAGTAGGATAGAATGAACCAATTCCAGAATGTTTTACACATAGATGAGGTCACTGAGGAAGATCATGGTTTGTGACAACTCAACTGGAAGTCATTGAACAGAGGAACATTCCATTTCTCCATTCTATTCCAGTTTTGAGAACCATGTTTCAGAACATGTTAGGAATAAGGAGGAATCCTAAAAAAATAATATTTTAACACATCTAACCAACATTTAAATTTGCCATTTGTTCAACAACTGACTCTGCATTTGCAAAACTCCCATTCAGCTTAGGGAAATCTGACTGTTTTTAAAGACCAATCACACAAATAAAACCAGCACATCAGCTCACATGTAAATACAGATTTATTGTTTGTAAGAAACAGCCTTCAGTAAATACTATTTAAAAAGGAAAAACCTAACAACCTGCAAGTACAAAAGGGGACAAAAGGAGAGTGAGCGTGTGAGCATACAAAAGATAGAAAAAGAAAATGAAAGCAGTTGTGGCCATTGGCCCCACAGTGTACAAGCATCTCTCTGCAGATTGTTCCAGAAGGCCACAGGAGGCAATCAAGCCCACCTTCACCTTTCACACCAGAAGAACATGGGGTTGTTCTAATGTGCATTCCTTGGCTCAACCTCCCTTCAAATAATATAATAATAATAATAATAATAATTGAAGATCTCAAAACTACAAAAACACGCACACACAACAAAATGGATTTTAAAAACAGGAGTGGGAGGTCAAATTGGCACAGAATACACCACACCGGTGCAACAGGTAACACCAGGAGACATCAGCACCTCCAGAAGTTGTTAATGTTGAAATGATTGTGCTTAAGCAAGACGTCCTTCCATTTTAAGTCCCAAACAAACATCAATGGAAGGAACTTTTCTTACTAAGTCTCAAAAAAAGATAAAGAAAATAACCTGATATCACAATAACATGGACTCACATGATATTGTAGAGAGAAAGAACTTGGCCAGGTTTGACCTGGGTTGCTACTGCACTGGTCAAAAGCAGTTAAACATATCTGATTGCAGAGGTATGCTCCCTGAAGGGGAAAAATAAAAGATGGCACACAGATGAACCAACATTTCCTTCTGATACATTCCAATGAAATTAACTTCTTAAATAGTCAGTGAAATTAACACTAGAAAATTATACTCTTTTAAAAGGCAACTAATTAATATCGGACATCCGTAGTATGAGCAGACACCCTGACATCTATCGGGAAAGGAAAAAAAAAATAAAAGCAACATTCAAAAGCCACACCACTCCAGTCTTAATTAGGGGACAGGGATCAGATTTAATGAGGAAACACTTGCAAGGCAGTTTCAAAATGGGTATAAAATTCTCCAACTTGCTGGCCTTTGTACAAAGACTGGCAGTATTTCTTTTGTAAAGGCATATTTCGGCCAAAGAATGTACCAGTGACCACTGATTCTAGTTTGCTATGAGAAAAACAAAAAAACACATGCCCAAGTCTTGCATCATCTTTCACAATGCATCAAATGCTTTGGCAAGAAGGCTTTTTTTCAGTCCCATGATTGGGTGTCTCCTAACCTGACTGCTAAAATTGCTAAAACTGCTACAAATTTCTGACGAAATCTCCAAGAACTGCATTTAATGTTGACAAGGCAGACAGGTTGAAAGGGGAGGAACTACATTAACCAAGCTGTATGGGCCCAAAAGATTGAAAGCAGAACACATGATGGTACTTCTGCATACAAAGTTAAGAACCACTACTGTGATAACATCATTCTGTGTGAAAACAGCAAAAACATAACAAGAACCTTTTCATGATTCATACCAGAAATACATAAATGTAAATCAGAAAACTGAGGACAAAACTTAAAAGATGAGTGACTCTAGGTTGACTTAACATTGCAGGTCCAACTGAAGTTGATACTGTGATCTTGCGGGAAAAAAAAACAAAAAAAAGGAAGAGAAAACGCAACAGGAAGTTGAATCTTACAGACAAACAACCCTCTGCTCTCATCAGGGGGCGGAACTTAAGATGGTGGTCATCTTGTCCCGGAGCTCCACACTGAAGGCCGGAGAGCTGCCAGAGGGGGGTTTTTCAAACTCAGCTCGTCACTGCTGCATGGTGCTAGAGCGTGGTATGATGCAACAGTTCATTTGGAAAGACTAGTTCCCAAAGGCAGGGTGCGTTCGGGATTAATTTCTCTTTTAAACAGCCGTGGGGCAGGGTGTCCAGAAGAAAAAGGAGGTGGTTGGTGGTGAGGGGGAGTGATGCTGGGTCCAGTTTGAGTCATTAAAACTCCTCCTGGTCTTCTGACTCTGCATCCGGTATGACAAAGCCCTCCTGGGAAAAAGAGGAGAGATCAATCAAATGGGGAAACAGGATTTAGCTGATAACCATGTTAGTTGATTGACACCATGAACGTACATTGTAGAACTGGAGAGGGAGGAAGTATAGTAGACCCATTAATTTCAATGGCCCATGCTAGACTAGCTACTTCAGTCAAAAGTTTGAAATTCACCACAACCATCTTTTTCAAAATGGCGTTTCATGGAGCTAGAGTTAGCCAATTAGGTGCCACATTACAGATGGAGTCAACAGTGTTATTACTGCAGAGTGGTGGTTGAGCTGGCAATTTCCTGCTGGGAGCAGGATATTGTCAGCTGAACCACCAATCCACACATGACGATTTGCAGCCATCGGAATTGGGACACCTAATTGGCTCGATTCCAAAAAATGGTACCAAAAGTGAGCATGTGGCAGCCAGCTGGAATGCTAACTGGCTAAAGCTAACCCTCCAAATCCTGAGCCCCTGGTGGAGACGGAGACGGACACTCCTCCCTCCCCCAACCCCGACAACTTTTCAGCTGTTAAGAGTAGGACCAGACCCTTCCCCTGATGCTGCCAAGACCATATCCCTCAAGTTCAGCTGCCCTGTGGCCTGCTAAGAATTCCGTCAGCCTACAAAATTCCTAGCAGATCAATCAGTAAGGAATGCTTTAATAATTTAGGTGTTCACAAGAACAGTTAAGCTGAAGTTGTAGCAGTTAGCATAAATACCAATGCAATACTGAATCCTGCACAGAAATGGGAACAGGAATTCTTCTCACAATGTAGAATTTAGTTTAGCACTGACAGCCCATATCTTGCAAACATAGTTTGACATTACAAGATCATAGTGTGACATCTCAAGATATGACATTATGAACCAATTTAAACAATTTCCATCCAATTCTGGTTTCTACACATCCAACCACCACACACACAGTACAACAGCAAAGAACTAGAAAGTAGTCAACTACACAGGCAAGTGTCTCCCATAATTGAACATTCCCTATTTTTGAGCCTTAGTACTTTTAATGAGCCTATAGTGCAATATGAACTAAGCGGTTAGGCTACTAACCATCCAGTCTTAAGTACGTCACTCACCTCAAGTAGCCTAGGTCAAGCAAAGTGCAGGCCGAACAGGAACCAAGAGAGGCCTTAGCCTGATTTTATTCACTGTTAGTCACCTGACTGAAAGACTGATACCTGTGCTGCTCTTGGTCAAATGGAAAAAAAAAAAAATCACATCAATTTGCCAACTTAAACAGCAACAGTGTTACTATGCCATGATGTGGTACAGCAGCCACTGTCCAGAATCTGCTTTAAGGCCTTCACTTACAATGTTTCACGATGAAAGTCAAAAATTGAGGCCAAGTTGCCTTTTTACATGTGGAGGGATCAGTCAAAATGTAAGTAACAGTATGGCATCAATGCATAAACTAGAAAACACTGAGGTATCCTTTAAACTGTGTTCAAGTCCAAATTACACTCAGTTTACAACACCCTGCAACTGGCTACTAATCCCTTAATACATGAAAAAAAATAAGAGACGTGTTAAGTAGCCTGCATGAATGCTGTAGCCCAGCAACAGGTAGCTCGTGAGCTACCAGTAGTTCCCCACCTGTTTCTAAGTAGCTCTCCAAAAGGTTTGAGGAAAATGTTCATAAATCTGATAACCCAGGCACTTGGGCAACACGTTCAAATTCTACAAAGAGAGAAGGTAAATGTTCAGCGGTTTTGGGTGGAGATCAGCTATGTAAATACATGGCATGCTTAGCCTGGCTCCGCCCGTTTATGTACTTCCGCTCAATCAGTTGAAGTCAGAGTCTGGTATCATCAGACTATGGCATGCTACTATTAATATAATAGCTCTTGGCCATGTCCATGTAGTCAAAGTAGCTCTCGGAGAAAAAAAAAGACTCTTGGCCATGTCCATTTTGTCAAAGTAGCTCTCGGAGGAAAAAAGGGTTGGAGACTCCTGCTGTAGCCTACATCCGAATGAATGAATGTCTTGTTCATTTACGACCTTTCTACATGTTACACCTCAGCTAATTCCCATAATGTGGATGAATAAGCAGCTATGAGGCTACACTTCAATAACTCATTTCCAATCCCTTCACACACTTTTACTACATCTTTATTTTCTATAAAACAATATTTACATTATCAAGCAGCTTTATTTTTAACATCAAACTATACTGCAAACCAATTTCTTGTCCAGAGGATATTGCGGTTCTATCTTGTTTTGTCATGCTGTATTTTGCCAGCTGATGGACTTGGTATTCACTTGCTCTGAAAATACGGAAAGTCAAAATTTTAAGCAGTACAAGATGGGACATCCTCTACAAATTCCACAAAGATGTTACCCTTTGGAAGACAGCAAGTGAGGTATGCATGACTCAGCTCTCACATGTACTCATTGATGCTAGGAAACCGTTCAAGTGGTTTTCCTTTATGATCAATTATTAAACAGTCAACATCTCAGTTAATTGATGCAGGTCAACTATTTCTAAATGTCAGAAATCTATAAAGACGGGGCCTATATGATTACTCAAGATAACCACAAGTTCTGTTTGTTTGCTGTAAAAGCAGCATAACACTTCTGAGTAGCAAGTATCAATAGAGCATTTAATGAAACATGACTGCTACCCATTGAAGACCACTGGTTTGATGGCCACTGAAAACAAGACCGTTGTAGCCTGACCTCCTCTAAGGTAGAAGAAGGGTTGAGCCATGGATTTTATTCATGATGAGTGCAGGGGTACTGCTGCACCTGTTCTTACAAACAAAATGACACCTTCATGAACCCTTGGTCATCAGTGATTAAAAGGTATTTGGCATAACACCATCAGGGTGCCACCTGCTGTATAGAAGATTCAGCATAGTGCAGGTTCAGTGAAGACTGTTTATCACATCTAGCCAATTTAATGCCAGTGTTGCCATGAAGAAGAATGATACCAGGTAGAGATTAATTCATTCACAAAATCAGCAAATCTACACAACAAAATGGCACAAATACAACTATTCATACCATGATCAGCCTGTTAATGACATAAGCATACAAAAATGGACATAAAATCCAAGACTGCTGTGAGCTCTGGCCATTCACAGAATGTCACCGGCTAGATATTGGACATCAAAAGTATTTTCAAATGTAGATTAACCATTGAAGAGGCTTGAATTTGCGATGAACCTTTAGAAACCTTTTTTTTTTTCTAATTTGCTCTCCACCTTCATATGTGTGCATGACTTTCTATTAAGCCTCTGGGTTCGCATGCTTCTGAAAAAATCAATGCTTACAAAGACCCTTAAAGCAAGGCAATCAGCAAGGACACGTAAACCAATTCAGTGTGGAAGAACCCAGAAGACTAGTCTATTTATTTCTTTTAAACTAAGAAACTGAAGGCCGTTTGTAATCACTACAGGCCTGACCAGTTAACTTGCTTACGACCCGACCTGATGCCAAACTGCACTAAAATTCCATGTGGACCATATAGTTTTTCCTATTCCTATAATGTATATATGCTCTTGGGAAAAAAAAAAAACATGTTCTTTCCAATCATGTATGCAAACAGGTGAGGGGTAAAAAAAGTTGACATTAGGAGAGCCGTAGCGCAGTGGTAGTGTTGGCGACAGGCTCAGTGCCCATGAGGACCCAGGTTCAAGTCCGGCATAAGGTCATTTCTCAAACCCACTCACCATCTCTCTCCCTCCCTCAATTGCAGTCATCATCTCACTATCCTGTCAAATAAAGGGAAAAAATGGGGCAGCCTTTAACGATGACAGGAGGTGGTTTGGACTGCTTTGTACACAACCAATAGCTACCCTGATGGGGTTAGTATTAAGCAATTAGAACATGAATTATCTTTGAAATAGAGTAAACAACTGCATTCAAAAACTTTGTCTACACGTTTGCTGTACTTCCAAAGGTATTCAGTAAGAGCTTAATGAACAATGGAAATTTAATTTCACCAGTGGTGAAATAAACCAAATGTCCAGATCTTTTCTCAATTGTGAATTGGTTTAGTGTCAGCTAGGCTAGGGGCCACACCCAATCAGAGGTAGAGAAGGGTTGGGTCTCTACTACTTGTAGTCTTCCACCGCCCCCTAGTTGGATCTGCACAAATATCATAAGTGACCTATTCTTTTATACCAAAAAGGTGAATTTCGCTGAAAAAGGGAACGAGTTTGCATCTGTCTCACACCATGTTGGGTGCTTGGCATGTGCATACATCAATCATGGAGAAATAGGGAGAAGATATGGGTAAACTGCCACTTCAAGTGTTGCTCTGGGCCAAACCCAAACTCAAAACTTGGCAGGTTGCCCCAGGCTCACCCATTCTGCCCCCACGGGGACTGTATCAGTAGCATGAGTTAACTAAAAACAATCTTAGTCATCACACTCACATCTGTGGCATAGAGAATATCCACAATCCTCTGGAGCGTGGGGTCCCCTTCTCCTTCCTTCTCTTGGCAAATGAGCTCAATGTTTCTCAATTTGCCGAAATAAAAGTCCCTCTCCTTCTCCATGTCCTGGATTGTTGATTTCAGTAGATTAAGCTGTGTGAAGATAATTTTTACAAACCATTAATAAACCTGTGATTTAAGCCATGAAACTACAGCATAAAAGGGTGGGAAACATTGAGCATGTGTTCAATGGCAGGTGGATGTACCTCCTGGACAAGCTCTGCCCGCTCCTCATCACCACTGCCACCTGGCCTCCTTGCTGAGCCAGGTGCCATCTTGGGAGCTACCTTAGCAGCAGGGCGCTGGGGAGCTGCAGAAGAGCAATCAGAATTGATATGTGGAGCAGGGGAGGTCATAACTAACAATTCTCAAAATGATGCCATTACACAAAATGAGTAAGCTATGAAAGGTAGGCTATTTAGGCTACAATGGCAAAGTAAAATATACAAATATTTTGCCACTGTAAGGGGAGCTGGAGTCACCAAAAAAACCTGAAACTGATTGCTTTAAAGTCTAAAATGCCGGTTTGGCTATTCATAGATTCAATGATCTGCCAAATTTTGAATCTGTATATATTTTTTTTATAAAATATGTTCATGGCAAAAATGGATGCATGTGATTTATTTTGATTAATTAAAATCACAGAGTACGTAACTAATTAGATTTTTTTTTTTTTTTAATGTTTAAAAGCCCTAAAAAGTATGCCATTATACATTCATCACACATGAAAGTTATTAACTAACCAAGCCATCTAATTAACTAAATCACAAAGTTGAGAAAGTTTTCTTTATAATAGGTGTGTGAAGCAGTTTCAATCAATCTTGGACATTTTGCTTTCAGGCAGTGAGTTACATCAGTCAGTGAAAACTACTCATGTGGGAGGAGATGGATATTGTATTGTATGGATATTAAAGGTAAACTTACCAGCAGCCATAACTTTCTTGGGCTTGTTTAGGGCTGGCACTGCCGGACTGGACACAGGTGCAGAGTCCTGACCCTGACGCGCCTCCACTGGGTCATAATCTTTGCCGTCATAGTTGGCGTCAAAGAATTTTTTAAACCACTGGACAAATTCAAAGTTGTCCTGGAATTTGCCTTTAACCAACTTGTCCACAGGGATAATCTGGAGAGAACAGGACATGAATGTGACCAGAATGCTAGAAAACACAGACTTCTGACTTGATGTGCTACACAGTTTGGTCTCCAAAACATACTGAGGACGGGAGTAGTCCATTCATAGTGCATTTGGGGTCAGGCTGAGATCACACAAGAGCAAAAGAATATCTCAGATCATTTAGCCAGAGCTACTCTGTGATAAACACAATTAGGATGCTGCTGGACCATGAAGACCTATAACCGACATCATAAGGGCCCTTCAGACAGACGCAAGCAAATAGGACATCGAGAGTGCACACAAATAGGACATCAAGATCAGAGAACATTTAACAGAAGCCCTACAGGCAGTGCAGATGTCTGAAAAAGGGCAGCAAAAGTAAGCAAGTCTGACAAGTCACACAAATTCTAAAACATAATAGTATTCTGCCTTAAGAGGTGCACGTGAAAAGCTTAGATTATAATGCACTCAAAACACCAAGCCAAACTGACACAACATACAACGGTCTTAAGCAGACGCAAATGCATAGCTGAGCTGAACTGGGAGTTGTTTCACAGTGCTTACTAAAATGAATACAGAGGTACAACTTTGAGGGCATTCAGGTGAGATATTTGTAAATGAGCTTTACAGGTTTTTACATTTGATTTCAAATACTAGTGTAATGGTGACTGAAATAGCACTCAACTTACTTTATCAACACCCATTCTCTTGAAACCAGCTTGCAGGACCTTGAAGTTATGAATGTATTCATGCTCTAGTTTGGCTGCAAATTTAACTTTCTTCAGAGGCACACAGCCAGGGAACAGCATATCCATAAACTGGCAGTATGCGGCACCTAGAAAAGTGTATTTATAGGGGAATGAATGACATGAGAGGGCAATATTATGTACAATTCACAGAGAAGTAATATAGATCACCAACGCAAAATCACTTGCATCCTGAAAACATCATCAGTGCTGACCATTCCTAGATCATTGGAGTTCATTACCACCTATGTTGTCAACCTTCCTGGAAGCCTAGTGTCTCGCTTACCTGAACACAGATGCTCAATCTTGGTCAGGTTGAGTTGTAGGGACTCATTGATCCACGCCAGCATATCATGGCGACTCAGGTTGTCGCTGGTCACAGAGGTCGAGTACACATTCACCGCCATATGTAAGCTGCAATATAGGAGCAGAGAAAAAAATAACTGCGATTAATTCAAGGCAAGACTGAGAGCAAGGTGCAAAGCCAATTCTGTTCGACTGCTTAAGTAGTCAGATATGTATTCCTCCATGCGGTCATTGCGAAACATTAATATAACCTGGACAGAGACGAAAAACATTACCACTTAATGATAATTGCTTGTGTTGCGCCTTTCTGGCATTGGCTCACTGCGCACACGATTGGGCTACTTCCATGGGGCATGTGTCAATCATCAGGATACTCTCTGGTTGTTCAGTCTAGCTAGATTGCTTGCTAACTGAAGAGAAGACATGGTGATGTAGCCAGCCAGCTAGCTAAATGGAGCGGATTATTATACTCGTGAGGCCGACTAATGACGTTGAGCCGGTTTAGGACAGCTGGGGCATTCATTGGAAAGAGGGAGTTGTTCAACTTATTCGACGCAAACCGCTGGGCTAGGCCTAACGGTTGGACATATTTCTAACGAGTTAACTTTAACGTGATGCTAGCTGCCCAGCTAATGATGATTATAACTACCGTTACGTTAGCGACTCAAGTTAACATTAGCTAGCAACGCGGAGTGGGTGGCTAATCTAAGATGCGTTATGATTAGATACAGACTCAACCCACTGCAACTAGTGATTTAAGGTATTGCCACTTGGTAATGGAACGAAGATGCAGCCTGTATTAAACTGTAAGCCGTTACAAAAAGGTACAAAAAAAATTCCCCACCCTCCTGTTAGCGAACTTAGCTATCTATAGCTAGCTCACTCACCTACATTCAGTCTAGAAGGCTACTGCTAGATAGCTAGTTTCCTAATTCAAGATCAGTTTGTACACATGCTAAAGTCGCTTTGATATCGTCCAAACGCATCCATTCCGTTTTCGTATCATTGACCTCAACATCACCTGTATTTATTACCTGGTTGTTGTAGATGTGTCAATTTATGTAAAGAAAAGACACAGTTCGTTCCTCTCTTAGTATTTCTTGCCGGCGGGTCTTCCTGTGATACATACAGCCGGAGATGCTATATACTGCGCGGTGTGTTTGCGGCAAATGGCGTCACCACGTAGCTGAGTAACGTAGGTCTGAGCATGTTCATAGGGTGCGGCATTTTTTCATAGGGTGGTTCGGTTCATGCAGAGCCATAGAGAGAATTTTCTTTATCACTCTGGGGTGGTTGACAAAATGGGTTAACTTGTAATCATGACCATTCCATTAGTCCACAGAGATACAAAACATAACAAGGAACACAAATAAAACATCAGCAATACTCCTTTTTCAACTGATAGCGTACAGGCTGCAACTCGGCTATAGATAATAGTTTGTTTCTGTGTAATTACAGTGCATGAAAATGCACTGTACTGTTATTCCAAGGCTTTTTCTTCTTCTTCTTCTTCTTCTTCTTCTTCTTCTAACGCAGTTAATGCAGCTTAAACCGTTTAACGTAGAAACTTCATTCAAACTATGTTGCGTAGGTCTTACTTAGGACATGTGGGCTTTGTATTTTTCATCTTTGTAACTTTTATACTTTTTAAACTATTAATTAAAAACTAACCAAAATTTCCCCATTGACTTAACATTATGATTATGACATCACAATGTCGGCCCGTTAAGCAATTAGAATCCTATGGCAGGTGTTCGGGCCACCTGGATCAACTGCCAGTCTCAGGCTTTAAGCATACAAACTGGCCCTATTAAGACTACACATCCTGTTCAACTGCTTCCTCTGCCAAAAACTGTTTCAAAATAAAAGTCCTCACCACAATATTTCACTGTTAAACAATTTGACCCTTTAAACTACTGAACTTTTTAACTGTTCAGCCATTGTAACTGTTACTTTTCATCAACTATGACTCCTACCCACTGTAGCTAGTTAGCATGGTTAGCATAGTTAGCATGCTACCATGCTAGTTAGCATTTTTAGCAAAACTGCTAAAAATTATTAGCTAAGTTAGCTAAGTAATGTGGTTAGCATAGTTAGCATGCTAGCGTGTTAGCATGCTAGTTAGCATTTTTAGCAAAACTGCTAAAAATGATTAGCTAAGTTAGCTAAGTAACATGGTTAACATAGTTAGCATGCTAGCATGTTAGTTTGCATAGTTAGCAAAACTGTTAAAAATTAGCTAAGTAACATAGTTAGCATGCTAGCATAGTTAACATGCTAATTAGCATTTTTAGCAAAAAAACTTGGTTAACATTATTATCTTTGATAACATAGTAGCATAACTGCTAGCAAACATTAGGGCCATTCCAACTGTTAGTTATCGTCAATTATCTACCTAAATAATTTAACTATTTAAATTATCCACCTATTTAACCGTTCAATCATTCCAACTATATTAAACCTTATCTACCAAGCAAATCATTTAACTATATAAACTATCCACCTATTTAACTGTTCAGTCATTCCAACTATATTAAACCTCATCTACCTAGTTCAGTCATTCAGTCATTCCAACTATATTAAACCTCATCTACCTAGTTCAGTCATTCCAACTATATTAAACCTCATCTACCTAGCAAATAATTTAACCTTTTACACTATCCACCTATTTAACCGTTCAGTCATTCCAACTATATTAAACCTCATCTACCTAGTTCAGTCATTCCAACTATATTAAACCTCATCTACCTAGCAAATAATTTAACCATTTAAACTATCCACCTATTTAACTGTCCAGTCATTCAAACTATATTAAACTTTGTCTACCTAGCAAATAATTTAACCTTTTAAACTATCCACCTATTTAACTGTTCAGTCATTCCAACTATATTAAACCTCATCTACCTAGTTCAGTCATTCCAACTATATTAAACCTCATCTACCTAGTTCAGTCATTTGAACTATATTAAACCTCATCATGTTGGTTGCCAATTAGCACATCATCTGTTTTAACAATATATTTCACACCATATGTTTTGCATTTTCATGCACTGGTAATTCCCTGGAATTCCGTTTTCTAGTTGTAATTTACTGTGCACACTGCACTGTTATAGGATGTTTCTTATTATTATTCCGCTGATCACTTTTTCTTAATTTGAATTTAAAGTGTTTGTAAAGTTGATACTTTTTGAGATATTAACAACAAGATTATAATAGACTTTGCATTGCCGACTACATCATAAAAAAGCCAATTAAACTGAGTTGCACCTGTTCTAACTGTCAACTGCTTCTTGACTCCCTTTCTCTCTGTGTCTCTTCATTCAACAATAATTGCAAAGCACCTTTATGGCGTCAGTTAGCTGCCTTAATTTTGTGAGCGCATAAAGAATGAAATCGATCGCAGATTCAGGAATAGAGCGACAAAAACTGAGGGGTGAAAAATAATCTTGTGGTGAATAAAACTGTTATCACAACTGTAGCAATTATGATTGAGGGCACAGAAATGACGTTCGCATTGGGCCGCTCACCGGCTCTGTCTTCTGCTTGCTTTCGCTTTCAAACTTTCTATGCTCTCAGTGTAATTTCTCCAACCGGAAACACGTCATGGATTAAGGCTCCATCAGACGATCACCCTGTGTGTCAATTGAACTGAGAATCGAAACTTCTAATGTGACTGTAATTGATAATTTATTTAATAATGTATAATTCAACTTAACATCAATAGCACTAGCCTGTTCTTGTTAAGCAAATCATCTGGTGCACTTGATGGGTGTTGATCGTCTGAGCTGGTGATGGGTGTCTATTGATGGGTGTTGATCGTCTGAGCTGGTGAGAGGCCCGATGCAAACGTCATTTCTGTGCTCTCAATCATAATTGTTACAGTTGTGATAAGTTTTATTAACCACAAGATATTTGTCACCCCTCAGTTTCTGTATTTACACTCTCGATTCCTGAATCTGCGCTTGTTTTCATTCTGTATGCGCTTGCATAATTAAGGCAGTTCACTGACGCTATACTAAACCATCTACCTATAAACATCCTTTAAGCAATCTGTCTATCATTATCCATTAAACCATGTAAACCTAGCAACCGCCATAGTAACCAAAAAGATTACCCTAGCAACCAGCATAGCAACCACTTTATTTGACATAGCAACCACCATATGTACCTTAGCAACACCCTAGCAACCATCTCAATTACTCTAGCAACAACCTAGCAACCACTTCTATATTGTCAACCAACATGTTTACTCAGCAACCAGCATAGCAACTGCTTTATTTGGTATAGGGCAAGTCCAAGCAAAACTGTCACGTCCATTACTGCCATATTTGTATGATACAAATTGTAATGTGAAAAGTTTTTCATTTAAGTTCTACAACCAAGAAGAGTGAATGCTCAAATTTCAAGTAATCATTTACATCTAGGGATGTAACGATTACCGGTATAATGGTAAACCGCGATAAAAATGTTGACGATAACAATTACC
Source organism: Alosa alosa (assembly GCF_017589495.1). NCBI lineage: Eukaryota > Metazoa > Chordata > Actinopteri > Clupeiformes > Clupeidae > Alosa > Alosa alosa. The sequence goes on from NC_063192.1 coordinate 8,075,036, forward strand.
GTTTTCATTTCAAATATCATGATTACCACGGTGTGGAAACCGTGTGTTTAATCCTTCCCAGCTTCATCTAAGCCTGCTTTTGACATACAGTAGGCCTGGTACAATGAAACAAAACTGGTACCCTACTGATGGATTTAATTGTGGCACAAAGCCAATTAAACATGACCAAGGTAAAAGTGAATGGGACAACACACATGCCACGGTAACATTATGCTATGCCAGGTTTGTTTGTGCAGTCAGGATGTAGGCCTATGAATGTGAATGAAAATATGCCCTTCTCCAGTAGCAATAGGCCACCTTAAAATGCACCAGAATAAAAGAATCACATCTACTTAGTAACAATTCTTTACCCTCCCTCAGCACCCCCTCTATGAGCACCCCCAGATGAAAATGAGTTCCAGCGTCCCTGGTTAAATGTTGCACTTTTGATAAGGTTTTGCCTATATTTTGTAATAGTAAATGCTGTCACTTTTTGAAACTATTTCAGCTTGTGTAGGCCTATTAGCACTTTCTGAACATACTTATACAATATTGCAATAATACCGAAAACTGTGATAATTTTGGTCACTATAACCGTGAGGTTAAATTTTCATATCGTTACATCCCTATTCACATCATACCATGGCATTGTGTTGGCGCTATGGACATGATAGTTCTACTTCAAACTATCAACATCAATTAAACTGCCTATCTACCAACATCCATTAAACTATACATCAACATCCATGTCTAATTAAATTACTACTTAGCAACCTCCATGAGTACCCTAGATACACACCTTTCATAACAGTGTGAACTACACTAAATGTAACTCGTTTCTCTCTTCTTACCTCCATATCTTTGCTTGCATCATCAATGTTAATTATAAATTATATTTGACACATTTTTTCCCATCTTTAGTTTAATTCTGTTTTTTTTTTTTTATTCAAACTGATACAGACCCATGAGATTGTGCTGTATGTTATACAGTAGGCCTAGTTGTTATTCATGCTTGTACACAGGAGTCCTACCTTGATTCCTGTTTAATTTAGGCCATCTGCATGCATAACCTACTGTTCTGCATAAGGGTCCCATCATGATAATAGTCTAGACTTACCTGCCAAATGGTATAGGCTTTATATAGGATTGGGACATTATAGAACCTCAAATAAAATATCACACAGAGTAATTAGCCTACATTTATTTGACAGTATTGCATTTGTGATTTTCGCCTTTAACAAAAACATTTACCCAAAGCCAGTTTTTCCCCATCAATATGGAAGCTCCCTGGGAATAATTGTGATTATGTTTGATCAAGGGTCCTGCAGAAACACCTACTCGTGGTCATCATGAGTAAGTTTTTGAGTAGTTCTTTAAAAATAAAATACAAATCTCACAGCAAACATAAAAAATAAAATCAGATGACTCCATCTGTATGAGGTCAATGTGCTTCACATTTCATAAATTAGCACACAGACAGTGAGCATTTTACAAGATCATACTGTACAGGAGTTTCAGGAATAGATTTAGAAAATGACATGTAAAAAAAATTGTGTAGGTTAAGGTATACATTATTGTCCCCAAAGGGAAGTTTGTGTACATCCAACACACTAATGGTTGATTTCCTTCAACACAGGATTACCAATTCTGTGCATACTGGTACTCAATTCTATCTAGCAAAAAGCATAAAAAAAATATTAAAATCATTAAAATGTGAAATCAAAAACACGGCCAGAGGTTTAAAACCTAAATACAATCAGTTCCCGTTAGCAGCAACTGTAGAAAATTTATCAAGATACAAATACATTTCTTTGATGATCCTGATTGATCATACTACTGTATTAGCGGTGGTGGCTGTGGTCATGTCATAACAAGCAAAATAGTCCTTGAGAGGGGCAAATAAGTGCCTGATGACTGGGACACTCCAGGACTTGCCCAGGACCTTCTGCCGCTGCTGACGTCCCATGTTCTTCACATCTGTGTAGTGTTTGGGAAACCCAAAGATCCTAGAAATGCAAATAGTGGCAAACAAACATCTTATGAGTATGAATCTAATGAAAATTCATGACATAAATCAAACATGTCTCAAAGGAAGTGATTTGTTCATCCACAATTTAAATATTGTTGAATTTTTGTATGGGGCTTAAAATGCCATACAATCTGTCCCAGATGTAAGTTTGCAATCTAAATTATGCAATGTGTGAGATGCAAATAACCTTTCCAACTCCGTGATCCACAAATTGTCATCTTTTCCATTCATAGTGACGGGATACAGGTCTCTTGGCCCTTGCTTCAGAGAGTTAGATCTTGTGGTAATGGTCCTCACTTTGGTAAACTGTTTGAAAATGATGTTCATCATCACATTCAATCCTTACCAAACCATTTCATGAGAATTAAAGGGATTCAATCAGTTATTTTAGCACATGGTGATGTAGAAGAACTTTCTTTAACCTTCAATAGATTCAAAATAATTTCCTAGTAAAGATATAGTTCTCAAGAGCCTGACCTTTGCTGTGCGGCCAATCTCCAAGCATTCTTGTAGGGTCAACTTGTCATTCTGCGTGGCAATGATGGGCCTACAGACCACAGAAGACAGAGCTTTGATTTTCAGGAAGATACCACCACATGCACCTTAGTTTTCCTGACCACAAAATACAGCCATGACCCAGTGAAGGACTCCATTCAGTAGAAAGGACAAAACTAGCCAGTCATGTCCACTCTTCCACCATCTCAAGCACACTGGAATAATATGATGCACAGACCTGTTCATTCCAGGAAGATTTCCCCAGAAGCAGCGAGCTCTATGTGCAGGACTGACTCTCACAGCATCAATCAGCACTGGATTACACTGCAGAGCACAAACACAAGGACTACTTCAGGATGACGACAGGTGAACGATAAAATTAAGACATGCTTATATCAAGGCACTTATCTAACCAACCAAACACAAAGAGCCTTACCTCCAGATAGCGACAGATGTCAGTCTTATCTCGGTGAGCCATGAACGACACATTCTCAAACAGCCAAAAGAACGGTTTCGGATCATCCTCTTTGGGCCTCAAGAAATTGAGCACTCGGTAGAACTCAAAGAAGAGTCTCCCCGTTCCCTCTGCAGCAGATTATACCATTAGGACAGGCTTCAGATCACAACCACTGATATTCCCATGGTCATCATGGGAGGAATGCACAATATGACTTTCAAATGTGTGCAATACTGCCCTCAAGTGATTCGTAAATGTCACCACACCACGTCTTCAGTTTACACATGGCAAACAATTAATCCCGATTCAATGAAAATGATTTAACACTTCAAAGACTATTTTCACTACTCTAAATACATGTGAATAATTACATAATTTCCTAACAAGCAAACAAATGTATGAGGGGAAAAACGCATGGGAGCTCTGCTTACCATATAATCCTTTCCGTGCAGGGTTTACAATGGACAAGTCATTGCATGGGCTTCCCCCGATGAGGAGATCAAACGGCCCCCACTTCTCAATCTAAGAGAGACAATTTTGCTTTGTGAGATACAATTCAACTCCTACCAATGACTCAAACAAGTAATGCACCGAAATAAGACTACATGCACGAAAGACTCATTTATTTCAAGTTGAGTGTTAACTGTTGTAACAGCATCTTCTGTTATATTCTGCTCCTTACATCTTCACTCCGACACTGAATATCTTGTTTGCCCACTTCTAACAATTTTAGCACACGCAGAAATCCTTCTTTATCGCAAAGTACGGATTTCCTACACCCGACCGGGTTCGCGTCGACACAAATTACATAAACAATAGCGGCAGGTTCAAACACACCTGGCTCCACCGGAAACAAATGAGTGCAGAGAGCCTTTCCTGCACATAGCCTATTCTGGGCCAATACCGATGCCAGTACAGTTATATTTTACTTGTGTTTATTTTTTTTTCAGTTTCTGTTGATTATATCCTTTAATCAGTTACTCTATCTGAACTTCTAGAGACAGTGTCACATATGACAGTATCTTCCAGTCCTCTTGATGTAGTACCAACAAAGTTCCTATTAGAAGTATTTGAATCTGTTGGGTCCTGTTTGCTTTCTATTTTTAATAGTTCACTTTTAAATGGCATTGTCCCTGATTACTTTAAAACTGCAAGTGTGAGCCCATTGCTAAAGAAATCAGGGCTTGATCCATCTCTACCTCAAAACTACAGACCTATTTCCAAGTTACCATTTGTATCAAAGATTCTTGAAAGATTAGTGTCCAAGCAGTTTGTCTCTGCACTGGAAAATAATAAATCTTTTTGAAAAGCTACAATCTGGTTTCCGAAAGTATCATAGCACTGAGACAGCACTGCTGAAAGTTACAAATGACCTTTTAAGAACAGCTGGTGATGGCATGTGTTCTGTCCTTGTACTTCTTGATCTTAGCGCAGCCTTTGACACTATTGATCACAGCATACTGCTGCATAGACTGGAACATTGGGTGGGAATTTCTGGTACAGCCTTACAATGGTTTTCATCTTACTTGTCAAATAGGACGTTTTGTGTTTCTGCAAACAGTTACACATCTTCATTTTCTCCTGTCAAGTATGGGGTACCTCAAGGGTCAGTTTTAGGACCAATCTTATTTTGTTTATACATGCTTCCTCTTGGGCACATTATCCAGAAACACTGTCTCCTTCCACTTCTATGCTGATGATACACAGCTGTACCTGCCCATTAGTTCCTCTGATCCTAGTATGCTGAATTCCTTAAATTAATGTCTTTGTGACATAAAAAACTGGATGTCAAACAATTTCCTCCAGTTGAATTCTGACAAAACAGAAGTCCTCATCATTGGATCCCAGCTCATAGTGAAACAAATGATGCCATCCTTAGGTCCCTTTCCATTTTTAGACTGTGTAAAACCTGTTGCAAAGAATCTTGGTGTCTGGTTTGACAGTAATTTAAGCTTTGAACGTCAAATCACAAAGCTCATACAGTCTTGTTTCTATCACCTCAGAAATATTTCCAAGATTTGTTCCATCTTAACTTTTAAAGACACCGAGACCATTATACATGCATTTATTTCTTCACGCCTGGATTACGGCAATAGTCTTTTTTCTTGTCTGAACCAAAAATCTATAAAGAGACTTCAAACTGTTCAGAATTCAGCTGCCCGGCTTCTTACTAAGACAAAGTACTGTAATCACATTACTCCTGTTTTAGCCTCACTGCACTGGCTCCCAGTAAGCTTTAGAATTGATTTTAAGATTCTTCTGATTACTTTTAAAGCTCTACATGGCCTGTCTCCCAACTACATATCTGATCTCCTAGTACCTTATACACCTGTGCTGCACTTTAAGATCATCTGGTAGTGGTTTCCCTAACTATTCCTAAGGTCAGTCTCAAAACTAAAGGGGAGAGAGCATTTAGTGTCAGGGCACCTAGGCTCTGGAATGACCTGCCTGATGAAATCAGGTCAGCCAAGTCAGTATGCTCTTTTAAATCCCTCCTTAAAACTCATCTTTACAAGCAAGCCTTCCTTAGTTTTGTTTAAGTAATATACTTAATTTTGTGTTAAGTTTATTAAGTTTTATTTCAGTAAGTTTATTTTCCTTTTTCAAATTTATGTTATGTTCTAATTGAATTAGTATATATTATTTGATTGTTATATTATTATGTCTTATTTGCATTTTCATTTATGTTGATATTGTACAGCACTTTGTAACTTTGTTTTGAAAAGTGCTATATAAATAAAGATAATTATTATTATTATTATTATTATTATTATTATTATTATTATTATTATTATTATTATAATAATAATAATAATGGCAGGGGAAAATGGTTTTGTGATTAATATTTTTATGTCTCTCAGCCCTATCTCTGAACGCACAACACTACTTTTAGCTACTGCAGAATTGATGCGACATATCAGAAATATATAAGCTACCATCATCAGTAAATGTGATATTTGCCAATGGGCCAGTCAGCCATACCAGTCAACAAGGCCGATATATATTGGCCAATATATATCGGTGCATCCATAAAAAGTCCTAGGTGAATTCCTTTTACACATGTAATCAATGACAGAACTGACAGCTCCTATACCAACTGCAAATGTATACTTTATTTAAACATAAATTAGAGGAAGGAAAAACACAATGTCTAGACATACCTGTTCCTTTGTGATGGACCGAACATCCTCCTTGTGCACAATTTTGGCATTATGGTTCACCATGGATATAGAAATGGACTCATCATCAATCTCTGAGGCCACGTATGTGTCCACTTTAAATCCCAACTCTTTCAGAACCAGATATCCTGTAAGGCAAAAACAACAAAAAGACCCATTTGAATTTACTTACTTTACATTTTAATTTGCAAACTCAACACATTTCTTGCCTATTGATTAGTATTCAATATTTCAGCTCACAAGGCACCAACCTGTGGCTATGCCATCAAACAGAGAGAGAACTCTGATGGGCCTTCGCTGGCTGGCTTGGACGGACGGGTAAACCCGGTGAGGTTCCTGAAAGGTAAAAAATAAATAAAAGTAATAATAAATAGATCAATAATTTTAAAAACAGATCTAAAAACAGATTTTAGAGTCTGTGTGTATTTTTATTTTTTCATTTATGAGTGGATGTTCACAGTGGACTGTGTACAGTGTACAACACAATCTCTTGAATGGTTATTAGCAGTGGCCTCATAACGGCTACCCCAACCAACACACACACACACTTACGAATGCTAAGCCGCTGTCATTGGCAAAAAACTCCTGGACACGGATGCTCCAGTCCTCCCGAGGTTTGAGGGCGCCTCCTGCACTGCTGGGCTCGCACAGGTAACAGATCCAGGGGTCGACCTCCTTCAGCCGGTCAAAGGTGCCCACACCCACCAGGATATTCAGGCAGTCCACACAGTATGACCTACGGAGAGGAGCGAGGACTGTGTTGACATCACAGCCATGTGACGGTGGAAGAGGGTGTATTCTACAGTAAACTTACATTTCCAAAAGATGGTAGAAGACAGAGGAAAGGAAAGTAGAGACAGCGGTTTGGAATTGAGATTTGATATTTCTCAGCAGGTTTCGCTATGCTGGTTCCTTTTCAAGAGAAAGCAACATAATCAAAACGTCATTGGCAGCCAACGGCACATTACCCTACAGTCACATTAGCTACAAAAGACAGCCAAAACTCCACCAACTTGCCGCTGAGTGGGCGGTAAACAAGGCTGTGTTTCGCAGGTGATTGATTGCTACATGCTAAGTGGCTGGCAGATAGATTGTGAATGACCTCAGATGTATTTTTTTTGGTTACCTGTAACCAGAGTTTTTAGATTTAATAGTGATTATTTCTCAATAACTTTTACAAAGTAGAAGCACACAGGCCCTGAATTTACTTGTTACTACAGAAAAACTGCCGTCTATGAGTAAGCTCCGCTATCTTTGATTATTTTTTCGAATGAACGGAAGTAGTCTTCATTCCGATTGGCAGTTGCCTTGCCTCATCACTCAGCATTTGCATAAAATAGAGTCTAGAATCAAAAGTCTATGCTTTCTAAAAGTCTATAAGTGGTTGTTATGCCGCGGGCACTTGTTGCTTGCTCTGTGAAACGGCCACTCCCATTGAAAGTTAATGGCAGCCTGTCGCCTTCTCTTGTAGCTAGTGTGACTGTAGGGTAACAGAGAGGTCCTGACATACCGGCAGCAGTTATGATTCCCACACAGAACCACCTCCATCCCAGCGCAGCACACTGTGCAGTACGACTGGTAGCCATCCTCGTCATAGCGGTAAAGTGTCTCAGTAAAATTATCCTGGGGGAAAAAAACACTGCATATTAATTTTCACATTATTAACCCAATAGAAATAACATACAGTAAATCCCAAAACATACAGTACGCATTCCGCACGAGCAACGTACGTTTTAGTCGTTCAGTCAACAGTTCACTTTGAGTCTGAAGTGACAGGTCAGACAAAGACAAAGAAATGAGGCCTGGAGGAACTCACCTTGCACTTTAAACATAGACTTCCTTCAAATAATGGATGAAAGATGCTGATCTGAGCCGTTCCACAGGACAAGCAGAAATCTTCAGGTAAAGAGTGAGAAAATTAAAGAAGAATGAGAATTTCCACTAACACCAATTCTGATAGAAAAAAACAGGACGCAAGGAGCATAATGTTCATTTTCACAATAAATGACACACACATACACACCCACGCGTTAAACACATTTGTATACATTACCTTCAATATTCTTTCCCTTGACCAAAACCTCATTTACCATTTGATCTGGGGGGAAAAAAGATGACACATTTTAAAATATGTGATGCCTAATTCAGGGGAGAGCCACTTGAAAATCACACTTAACATGTGTGGAATGTAGCAGAAAATGGACATGTAAACAAAATGCAACAATGTTGTTTTTTGCACAAATAACTTTGTAATAGATATCAAGGAATAATATGAAACAAATCAGAAGTGTAGGGCATGACTCCTTTAGAGTTAGTAGCAACTTACCTCTGTTGAAGTCTGGTTCTGGCTCTGGCTCACTTTCTAAAGATCGTTTCTGAGCCTTGTCTTTCTTGAGGCCATTTTTGTATTTTCTAGGACGACCCAGAACACTGGTGTGAGGAGACTTTGTTCCATTTCCATCAGTTGGTTTTGGTTTAATGGCTATGGTGCCATTCTCCAGGTTTAAAGAGTTAATTTTTTTCAAACACACAGATACTTGTTTCAAGCTGGCCAGAGTAGACTCATCCAGTTTGTTTTTCACAGAAGTTGTTAAGTGATTTGGAAAGCCATTCCGATTCAGTATTTTTTCTGCAATTTTGTAAAAATAAAAATTGAATTACAAATATATAAATAAATGCTGTAGATGTTTATTTGAAACACCAATGTGATCCCGTTTTCTGTTGTTCACCTGTGGGGCAGTCTGTCTGGGGCAAAGGTTTGAGGCCATCAGGTCCAGACGGCATGAAGCCATTGAAAGCCCAATCCAACATTTGTCGCAGAAGCTCGTCTTTATTATCAGTCTTCAATGTGAATATCTTCCCACACCGCTCTGCTGCTGTCTGCAAAGACAAGGACAGAAATGGTTATACTGGGGCATTATAAAAACATAACATTGTTATTAAACCTGGGTCAGCAGTAAGTACAATTACTACAGTATTTTCACTACAAAATGATAGCATAACATAACCATTAACATAGTCGATGTGAGCGAGCAAATATGCATGTCACCTGCAGGGACTGGAGGATAGCAGCTTTATATGGGGCAAGAGTAGCAAGAGATTTGTGGCAAAAGCTCTCAGCGAAAGCTGAGAAAGGGTGAAGTCCACCAACATGAATCTATAATGAATAGATATAATAGAATAATTCACAAATTAACAGCATGTAAGTATATCAATAAGGTACTGTTTTGAACATTGTATTTAATAATATTTTTGTAATGGCAAACAAAATGATAGCATAACACAACAACAACCGGTGTTCTGCTCACCCTAGAAAGCAACCCATCCCCAAACCACTTCACTTTCCGGATGCCAGGCTTTGTGTTCTTGGTTCGCCATGGCAACACCACCCCAGGCCATCTGGAGTAGCCAGTCACATTGCCCCAAACCAGATTGCCAGCTTCAAAGCCCCTCCCATCCTGCATTGGAGAACAGGGTAGTTAGCAGAGGTTTTTATCCAAAGCGACTTGGACTTGCAACAGCGGGATCAGGAATATAACCCAGGTATGAGTGGTTATGGATTGGGTTGAAATGGCACCTTGAGACCAAGATACAAAAAAACTTTGGTCATCCTAGGCCCTACGAGATATTCACAGAAAACTGTGTCCGCCCTACTCTCCTTTTGGGGGGTCCGGTGGGTGGGCGACGGATCAAAACGAAAATTAATAGTTCCGTGGCATCGCTTGACTAGTGCGGCAGTCATAGTAAATAGTGAGTAAGATGAAAGTCAGACTCATCAATAATCGCAAGACAGACACCACAATTTCTTACCTGGTATGGGTAACCTTGTTTTTGCCTATCAGGAGATGATGTCAAGCTCTGTGAAAAAAAAAAATCATTAAGATAGTAAGTTTGTGTAAAGAGACAAAAACAGATGAAAACACAATTATCTAAAATCCTTACCGCATTATGTGATACATCTGTCCAAATGACCTCATCAACATCCTCCTCCTCCAGATCATCAATTATTATGGACTCCGATATACTTGGTTTTGTTTCTAAAGAAAAATGGTAGAAGGTTATAGACAAAAGAATATCTACTAAATGCTAGATTTTTGCCTTACTGCATTGCATAATACTAGCATGTGTTGGATGTCTTGTGCCAAACAGTGCACTTACCTTTAACTAACACAACATCTTCTTTAGGCTCCTCCTCAGTATCCATCTCACTCAGTTCTACCACATCTAGAAATATTTAATTGTCAATGTCAATGAAACAATAACTCGTTCAGGAAGTGTAAAACGAATAACAGCATATATCAACGGTATCAGGTTTTTCAAACTGACCTGACAATGAGGATGTCGATTCTCTTTGTGGCCTCTGTGGGGTAGTGACCTCTGCGCTGCCACCTGAGGTATTGTCAACGTCAGTGTCCGGTTTCTTCGGATCTTCTTCAATCTTTTCCGCTGTTTGAAATACCTGCAATACATATTGTTTACGTCAGATTTCCTGATAGCTCAAAATTGCAGTGCACCTTTGTAGTTCACATATACACACACACACACAACGCACGCACTTGCGCGCACACACACACACAACACACACACACACACACGTGTAATGTGTTCCAAGCTCAGAAAATACCTGACACACACCTGAGAAAAGATCCTGTCCTCTTTTAGTATTCTAGGGAAAGACATAAAGCTGAGGATGAGTTTACGAAACATGGACGACTTTCCCATGATCCTCAGCGCCCCTTTCCAATGCTGATCCACATTGAGCTGGCTGTCCACGTCCTCACAGAGCTGATACTCAAGGAAGTCATCTGTGAGCTGGGCCACCTCCTCTGGGTTCTGACACAGGCCCATCTGGGTGGCAATGTCCGTCACCGTTCGGCTCGTCACCTCAAGCCTCCCCTCTGGTTTCAAGATGGCAGCCATGTTCACAAGGGCCACAGTGGAGAGAGGCAGGCTCTTGACAATGCTGGACGTGACTGCTGCATAGAAAGAGACCGTGCTCTTGTGGAAATCTTCCAACAATGCAGTGAGCTCTGCCTTGTGCAAAGACAAGAAATCTTCAACTTCGTGGCCCACTTTCACCTTGCCTATGGGAAGGTGTTCTGCCGCATCATTTAGTAGTGAGTCATCGTAATTCCTGAGGTAGCGAGCGATGGCTGTCAACTGGAGGAAACTAGAGGTATAGCCCTGGATCAGACCAGATGAAACATTGAGGATCTGGCCAAAATTTGAACCCTTTTCCAGTATCTCTTGATATGTAGCCAGTGGTTCCAGGGCAAAGCTTAGGAACATGATTATCAGCCTCAGCCTATGGTCTAAGAGGAAGGAATGGATCTGACCTGCTCCCTCCTCCTCAACCACCTGAGAACCAAAGTATTTGGTCAGCGTAGACCAACGACTGGAAATCTTACCAAGAATCCTGATGAATAGCAAGCACTGCGCAGTTAAGGGGCGACTGGTGTCTAGCTTTGCCAAGTCACTGAAGAGCTGCTTTAGAGTATCTCTTGTGACAGACGAAGAGTTGTGCACAGACATCTTCCTGATAAGTTCTAAGACCTGATCATAATGTCCTGTTGCTGTGAGACCCTCATAACACGCTTGGGCTGTTAAACTCACAAGGCCACACAACGACACCACTGAAGGCTGCATGGCTTTTAGACCCAATGTGAACACACTGCTCTGGTCACGGTCCACCAAATTGGAGTAAAACACGGTGAGGTTTTCCACGGGAATATCAAACTTTTTCAACGTCTCTGTCAGACTTGTCAACCCAGTTGTCTCTGTATCTTCCATGGGCTGGATAACATCCAGCATACGCAAACAATAGTTTCCAGCTGTTTGGTCAAAGAACCCGATCAAAATCACATTTCCTGTTTCCTTCTCTCCCAGTTCCACACCCACATACAGGTACAAACAGTATGGCGTTTGGGCACATATGGCTGTAATATCTTTTGGGTATCCATGCCCAAGAGCAGCCCTGGCACCTTTGAAGGACATTGGTGAGTTGGAGCCAGCTGATGGTTCAGGCATATGTTTGCGAATGAATCTTAATGTGGCTATACTGCAAGAAAAGGAATCCATCGAGTCGGCCTCTGCCATGTCCGTGTTTAGGAGATGAGTCTGTGCAGATTCACAATCCCCAGAGTTATCGGATTTGCCCTCTTCTTCGACTGTGACATGGGGAAAAGATTGAACAATGCCAGTGTGAAACTCATGTATCAATGACAATCAATAAACTATTTTGACAATTAAATAAACTATTTTCCTGAAAAGGGAAGTTTTTATTTTTTTTAAAGCCAGGATATGATAAACAGAAGAGCCTTACAGAAGTTCAGCTGTGTGAATGCTTTTGTTCGCTGAGCAGGTAATGGCACCAATCTCTCTGCATCACAGGTTTTCAAAGAACTGCATTTCTGTCCTTCACAGTTACGGTTGAATAAATCTTTGAACCAAAGCAGAAGACTCAAGGCCTCTTCAGATTTTCCTTGAATCAAAGTCTCCACAGGGATTGTCTGCAGTATAGAGTACAAGTACATGACATGAAAATTAAACAAATACTACGTAGAACAGAGAAAGCTTGATTTACATACTATTGCTGAGGCAAGGTAGACCGACTTGTAGAGCAACAATTTCCATAACACAGCCTTGCTGACTAGCAGTGAAACCCAAGTCAATGAAGACAACAAAAATAGGGGCTACAGTTGAGTCAACAGTATAGTAAGCATTAAAAGGCCATTTCATAACTATGTCAATGTTACGGCCAAATAAACCGACTTGGTCTGCAAACCTCTGTTCCCCTTTCCTCCTCTAATATATTTCCTGTCGCTCCGTAATCACTTACTTTAGTGATTCCTTTCTTCCTAAAGGCAACTTGAAGAAGACTGTAGTTGTGGAGGATGTCCAGTTCCTGCTGTGCCTGAAAGTTGACCCGATCCATATTTACAGAACCAGGGAACAATAGGTCCATCAGCTGGCAAAATGCAGCACCTAAAAGTCCAAAATCACACAGTAATGATTAGAAACTACAGAAAAAAGGATTTATGGACAGCCATACTGTGTGCTTTCCCTTCATCGCATTCAAACAGTCAAAAGACAGTAGACGGTTTGAACCAGTGGTCAACATGAGTTTACCTGAGCATGTCTGTTCCACCTTGGTGAACCCTGCTTGCAGTGACTGATTGAGCCAGCACAGCAATTCATTCTCACTCTGCTGCTCAGCTGGCGTCAGTTCCATTTCCACAACCAGCTTCATGTCTACCTTAACAAGGATATGGAGACGAGTATAATTTGCTTATACATACAAGAAATTAAAGGTTGTACACATTAAAGGTTGTATCAGTGATGGCGGGCTAACGTCACTTCTGTTGACGTTCAAACAAAACAGAGAGCTAGCTCGCTACTCCCCTGTGCAATTGAAACTCTCTTGAACGCGCATGGTTGGAACACTTTATTTTGCCTTTGAGTGGTTGGCAACACCTGCAGTGGGCTATACTACGAATCTCTATTAGTGTGCTGTGACACGAAAGTGGCTCTCTTTCAGCATCGCTGCATCACCATGGTGTCTTATGCGGTCAACCAAACCTGGTCGGGAGCAGGCTATGTGCTAACCTAGCATTCATGGGCTTCGGAAAAACCTTTTTCCCAGTGAAAACATCATCATTCCACGTCATTCACGTCACGTAATGTGTGAGTCAGAGGTCGAAAACTGGGGCTAGATTTTGCTAACAGAGTTGCCCAGTTAGGGGCTCGTCATCACTTTTGTCGTCACATTGTAGTTCGTTTGTATTCCGTGTGGCCTTTCATGTCCAACAGTTTTAATGTGAACTTGGGAATTTGCCGTTTTTGTCACTTGAAAGCTGCATATCTTTCTTTCACAAGCATCTTACACTATATTTTAAGCAAATACAGTTGTTTATTTAGGATTAGTGAATGTTTTAACCTTTGTTGTGGCATCCGTGTTTGTCACACATTCCGACGGCAAAGCACATTAACACTTGCTGTGGGAAAAACAAAGTAAACTGATAAACTGAGAGAAAACTTATATTTAAATGTTTTTATTGCATTTGTCTTATGTTTTAAGCCTGAGATATGGAAAAATCTCCAAATGGCGGCCATTTTGGACACCATCTTTAATATCTCAGAGAGCACAAGGGGGATTCACGGGGACTTTTAGTATGTCATTCCTAAAGGTAGTCTGAACATATCCTGAAATTAGCTTGTTACTAATTTGTTCCGGGTGTAGCCCTATTACTACTGGACTATACGGCCGTTTCCCTACTGTGCGACAGAAAGACGCATAATTGCGTCAAAAGTTTGCTTCCCTACAACCGGACATGCTAACTATTCTTACGGGAACCCAACGTTACGTCCGAGGTAGTTGAGCCCGTTTTGCCTTCTATTGTTCATGTAGATAATACAGAAGCTACAATGTCGGCACTTGATATATGTTATATGAAGTTATAGGATTTCAAAAAAACCCAAATGAACGGGCGTTCTATGGGGTTAGAGAGTTGATAACCACAGCTCCATGGGTGGTTCAACTTCCAGGAATTCCTGCCCCCTTCGTAGTATACCCAGACTTTCTAATGAGGAGACACAGCAATCAAAAAATCCTCCATAGAAATGCATGGGGCTAGTTTGTAACGCGTTGTCTATATCCCACCCCTTCCTCGGCAAAACGTCGACATGTGAATACATTGAGCCAATCATGTGGTGTGATGTGAATACATTGAACCAATCATATGGTGTGTTGTGAAGACATCATGCCAATCATGTGTTGTGAACTCGCCGCTGGAGCAAGATTGGTGCCGTGAAGCCTTGCGCACGCCCATTTCTGCCGAATAGGATGCCCGATGAGTACCCAAAAAGCGTTGCAATATGGCCGCCGAGTGGACTTGCCTAAAACATTTTTTTTACTGTCACTTACAGCAAACATCACCTAACCAACCCGCTAGCTGTCTGTGTCCTGAATACACTGTACCAGAGAATGTCTAATAAGGGGAGAACTGCCACTCTCGGAAAACTTCCGGTTTCTGAACTGGTTGCAGTTCCTTCTGTGGTTCCACATGAGGGCGCTCGTCCACGAGTGCAGAATGCATGGGGGTCTATGGAGCTGTACCCCTCAAAATCCACTTTTCTCGGGAAATAATTTTTCAAGTAATTTGAGTATTGTATTCGAAAGGGGAGGCAAAGAAAATACACTTGGTTAAGTATTATATATTTTTAAAGTCACTTAATTGTTCTAAAAAGCCTTTCAAACGTGTCAATGACGTCACTCATTAGCACAATGCTAGCGTGTTATGGGCAACAACAACCCAACCTGTAAGAAAGTTCATTCAACTTTTGACCTATAACCCATGTTAAAGTTATAAAAACTCAAGACACAAATTTTGCCATCTAGCTCCATTGACTCCCATTCATTCTGCACTCATGGCGATCGCCCCCAGTGGAAATCTGGTGGAACTGCAACCAAAATTCGGTACAATGGGACTTAATACGAAGTGGCCAGGCTCTCCGTAGACGGGCTCTGACTGTACACTGCCTGCCCAGGCTCCAAAAACGGTAACAAAAACAACCTGGGCAAACCTAGCCCATAAAAAACATAATAAACTGTTCCAGCAAATCACAGACGAGATGCGCGCAACAGAAGTTACCCAGCATCGCTTAGAGCACCTTTAAGGTTCTGGCCAGGAATAATATATGGTCCAACTCGAGGGGCAGCACCAACTAACCTGACCCTCGCCAGATGAATTTCGCTCCACCTAGCTCCACTCATCCATCTGGAACCGATCCATTGAAGTGTTGCTTCAGAAGGCTGGGCCTAATCAAAAAATGCTTGCATATGATTGAATAAGCCACTTGTCCGTCATCTTTTGACGTGCTACTTCAACCACTCACATCGAAGCCAACCCGTGATGCTGATAACAGTGGAGAAGCGACCGTGAGACTAAGTCACATCTATGAAACTCCCACTCTGCGTCCTGATTGGCTGAACCATAAAGTTGGTTGCAGAAATCACTCTCAATGGAAGATGTGGGTGGATGACAAATAAGCCTGAAAAAAGGAATTTAAAAAAACTTCAAATATCATCCCTAAAAAGTGTTTATATGTGTTGCTGTATCTCTAAACTTGACTAATATACATTTAAAAAAAAAAAAAAAAAGTGAAATATATATTTATATGTCAATTTGTCATGTTAGTGCCTAAAATTGTCATATGGTGTGACGTGAAAATAATTTGAAATAAAATGAAAATTAGATACTTTTTTCTACTTTAATTTATGTCACTGTACATTTTAATCACGTTTGCTTTGATATGCAACATTTCCTTGTGAATATTTAGAAGAAAAACCTAAAATTTAACAAGTTATTTTGTCAAGGTGGAGAATGCTCCGAAGTGTAACCAGATATTTTAGCTTAATTCTAATATTTCTTGTAAGAACTCACTCAAAATTCTTGAGGTTCTTGCAGATACCATTTCCTTTGTGTGCTACTGATGTTTTAATGATTTTTCAATTATAAAGTCTTTTTTGTGACATTATTTAATGTCACACCAAATGACATGGTGTCACGCCATATGATGAACTGCACCACTCCACCATGTGTCAGAGCAAAGCAGGGTTTTTAATGACAATAAAATCATTAACAATGAATTTTGAAGTCACTGTATGAATGGTGTATGCGTGTAACAGCAAAATAGATGAAAGTTTAGTATTTATTTTTTAAACTTACATGGCATGGTAACATAAAAGAAAAAAGTATGAGAAATATGTGTTGTACAGATACATTTTTTTCCCAATTATCACAGATTTAACAAAAAACATATAATATCTGAATTTAAAACATGTTTTTACAAGAACTTTTATGTAAAAATGCAATTTGGTCATAGGGAATGTCATATAGTGTGACTTGAAAAAAGCTGTCACACCATATGATGCAGCGTCACACTATATGACATTTTGACAGTTAAGCTAATTTTCTAGACAGTTAAATACAGCTAACTATTATTTAGCATGCAACTGACCACATAGCAGCAGTGCTTTTTAAGAATTCATGAAGAATATTTGTGGGAAAATAGCTACTTTTTAGGCAAATGATGTCACACCATAAGACACTAAAATTTGGCCACGATTGATGATGTCCAATTCAAAGCTTTTTATATAAAAATCCAAAAAGTAGAACTCACATCTTGACCATGCCAATTACTCCTGACATTCTATTGTTACTTCCTGATTAAGCAGGGTCCTCTTCCCAATAATAATGTCCAAATGAATGCCCGGTCAAAATATACAATATAGTGTCACGCCATATGACAACCATTTTATGGACAAAATATATTTGATTATAACTTAGTTGGACAGCATGCATAAACATCAAAACTTTCTGTGGTTGTAGAAAAACATCCAATTATTTTATATGCATGGTAAAACTTTAAAGTAATTATACTTTTTATGGATATACACTCTTTTTAGGAAGTTCGCACACATGGTGGACAGTCACACCATATGACATTTTTTATGTTTGGATTATTATTTTAAGTCAAAAGTGAAATACAAATCCAATAAATTTAATATGACAGAACTTGAACCTACCAGACCTACAACATTTCCATATCAATTCTTAACAATTGCCATTTTTTATAAGTGTGTGACACATGGACAGTCTGAATTCTGCTATTTGTCATCTACCCATGTCCCAGATGGATGTGAGTGAAGCTAGGCGGAACGAAATTCATCTGGCTAGGGTCAGGTTAGCACCAAGCGTGCATTTGAAAATCTCACTGCACGCAATTGGATAATACGACCAACGTTTACTGACTGATTCCGGGCTTCGACACATTTGGATAACACTACTGTCATCTGTTTAGCTCGCCTCTGGGCTCCCTGCGACACAAGTGGCAAAAGTAACGTGCATCATTACTCATTTGCCAGATGTGTCTCGCAGAGACCATTCAAATTGTGCTCTTGCGAGAACTATGGAGTTTCCAGGGTACCTGCAATCGCTGATACAACCTTTAACAGGCAAGATGTATGATAGAATCGAAACACTGTATTTAGAGCAAAAGCAGTAGTCTGACAACTGGAAAAAGTGAAAGGAGGATTGTAGTCTGTAGACATTTGTGCATTAACAAACACGAAAGTAAACAAACACAGCATGGAAGGGACATCCACATTATGTAAAAGGGACGTTTAAAACGTTGAAGCAAACTACTGGTTCGAAGTGGTTAGTGTTTAAAACTTACGTTTAATTCAGCATAGGCTAAACATCCGACTTGTTGTGCCACGCATGCTCTTTCTTCCTGTAAGACTCAGTCAGTGTAGCCTATTTTACCGCGCAAAAATAGAGAACCCGCTCCTCCCACTAAAACTCAGCCCCGATCTGCGCACAGCAACCAGAGATCATCTGAAAAGAGACAATCCATCCCCAGTTGAAAACAGTGGTGTAGTCTACTCTACGTGATACACAGGACTACACAGTATACCATTTAAAAAGTATCACCATCTCAGTACACCCACTTAAAATAGGCAAGGATACGTATTACACTAACATTTGGGGTTGATCACAGTATACCCATTACAGCTAACTAGACTACCACTGCTTGAAGACAACCGGCGTTTACACCGAAGATTTGAAATTTTCCTTTTTATATGGTCCCTCCCTAGTCGAACGCGCACAGAGAATTCTGGGAAATTATCTTCTCTCTTGGAGCACAAAGAGGACACCCTAAAAAGCCGGTCACGTCGAGCAAACTTAAATCCATCTTAATAGGCCTATATTTAATCAAACGTCTTCCTCCTACTAGGCCTACATAATTTCTTAGATGTACGCTATTTACGCTTGATTTTGACATGTAAAGCCATAGACTTCATTTGTAGCCATGCGCCAAAACTGAATCAGTATAAAAATTAAAATACCCATTTAACAGCCTAAATCGGGCTGATTTATAAATTGCCCAAATACTCAAGAAGCCGGAGCAATTTTTGAATAGTAAACAGACACGTGCCAGTGCCCCACTTGACTGTTGTGGCCTCCTAAACATGGCCCTTCTTGAGATATAATTTTGCGATACTGAAATAATGTTGCACTGCTGTGTTACAATGTTGCTAAAATGTCGACGTTCGATGTAATTCCGTAACCTATGGGTCCGTGAATGAGAAAGCAAAGGCAAATAACAGATTTAAATAGCTAAATATGTTGTCATTAGTCCCTTGGCTATCTATTTTGATTTTGTTTTGTTTTTAATACAGGTTAACACGTGTTTCCGTAAGAGTTTGGGCTGTAGGCTGCCGATGTAGGCTAACCATCTTCCGCGTGCATGGCCGTATGCGTATGTCAGAGCTGCGTATGTCTAGGCTAACGTTAGTCTACAAAATAACCTTCGACGACAAAAAATGGCAGTCAAGAAAAACCGTGACTTACCACCATCCGAGCTTCAAGATGTGACTGTTGTTCAGCCTAGCTGTATTTTTTTCCCCAGCGTCCTCCCCCTGACCCTTTGGGGCACCCTCTCCTGTGATTGGTCTAGTAAAGAACAATTGATCGTTAAGACTTCGTAGCTTTTCATAGCTCACGCCCAGTGTTCAAGGCGAATTCCGGCGATTTTGCACATATCGCTGTTTCTTGGAGTCACTCGAGTAGGCTACTGGTAGGCCCTACGAAAAAGAGACAGAAAATCGGTTCTACCTAGCTGAAGTGGCTGCAGCCAGAGTTGACAGCTAGTGCCACACTCTGGGGGCATGTTAGTATATTTAGTTAATAAACATAGTAGGCTAGGCTATAAAACGTCCTGCCAAAGTTGTTTTGCTCAGTAGATGAACGTTGAAACCATAAGTTAGTTGCGTAATGAATTCTCTTTAAAGTAGCCTAGATCGCAACATTAGCATTCCGCAAATCCTGGATGAACAACGATTTTATGTTAGTGATATCAATTTTATATTGATACCACTAACCTAATAGGATATTTGAGTTAGCGACGCTATCTACAATTGGCAAATGTAGCCTCTTGATATACCATGAATCAAAGGTTACAGGACGACCTCTCATTAAAAGTATTCTAAGCTAAAACATTTTTTTTTCACATAGGCTACAGCAAATATCTCCTCGCGATATAGCTGCCTGTCCACTGTAAAAACTCTGTAGACATCCCAGGCTCCAAAAACAGCAATAGGACTACAACCGCCTGGGCTGTCTACAGGAGACATGCAGCTATCAGATTGCGAGATGTTTACTGTATGTGACTGTTTTAGCTTAGAAACCGCGTAGCCCAACATCGCTTGTAGCACCTTAAAATAGAAGAAAGTTCGAGTTTATGATAGCCTGCGTAAACGTCTTTCTAGCAATGTAATGGTTTACACTAATTTCTTCCCAATCTAAACACTCTCAGTGCAAAACCACTGTAATGGACAGCCTCAGTGCATTAACCTCGACTAGCCTACTGCATTAAATAATTTAAAACCGGTTTAAGTGTAACGAATTAATTCAACACGAACGTATCATTCGCCCGGCCTAATCGTCAAATAATCAGTTGGCTTTCTGGTAGACTACGCAGTTTGTGTACGGGTAGGCTAAATTGTAGCTCGGCCCTGTAGACCTAAAAAAAATTTCACCAAACCTTATAGAATGCAAAAGGTTTGCAAAATGGCCTTCTCCAAAAATTTCGCTAGGCTACATGCAAAAATCGAGTTGCATAGTCGTCACCAGCATGCTCGTTTATTGACTGTCTTCAACATCACACATTAGGCCTAACCCTAGCTTTTGTTAGGTAGCAGGCTACACACATTAAGTTGATAAGATTAGGCTATCACAAGTGAAAAGTGAAACAATTATTTTGATAGGTAAAGCAAACATGTGCATTTCAAATATATGAAATATTTTTGAATGCATTGCAACTCTGATACTTCACAAAACTTCAATTTCTGTATACCCTTAGCTATTGCAGAATGAAGACCAATATTTTACAGATATGAAGTTAAAATGACACAAACTCTCCACTTTGAGACCTGCACCTCACTTTTTGAAAGTTTAGTAAGCTATTTGTCTCAACAGAGAAACAGGGGTAGGTAACACTGTAGCAAAGAGAAAGAGCAGTCAGGCCTCAAACATGGGCCTAAAGGCTAGCACACCTGCAGCTTGACCAGAACACCAAAGAGCCAGGGCCATTGGTATGGTAGTCAGAGCACATAGTGATGGCATTCCATAAAACTTCAAGAAGTACACTCTAGTGCCTCACTAATCACTCCTCTCTGGGGACCGCTGTGTGAAACCCCCTATAGCACTAACATCTCTATATATTTTAAATTGTTATGGCCATAGGTAAGTGTTATGGTAAAATGTTGCCATAGGGCAACATGCAGTCTTTTATAATTTCATGACACCTTCCTTGATGTGTTATGAGAAGTTATTAAAAAATATACTTATCAATAAATGTTGCTCATATTTTATTCATGATGATTTACTAGAAGAAAACTGAAAAATGGATTTTTCGCAAAAAGAAAAATATGGCGTCGCCTTGCATTGGATAGCATTGGGGTTTCCACCCCTGATGAAGAGTTATCCAATCAAATAAGTATAAGTATATAAATGTAGAGACTACATTTCCCTCACAGGATCAAAAGAATATTTTTGGTCTGCATTTATCCCAATCCGTGAATTAGTGAAACACACTCAGCACACAGTGAACACACAGTTAAGTGAAGCACACACTAATCCTGACGCAGTGAGCTGCCTGCTACAGTGGCGCTCGGGGAGCAGTGAGGGGTTAGGTGCCTTGCTCAAGGGCACTTCAGCTGCTCCTTCTTCTGGTCGGGGTTGCAAGTCCGAAGCGCTAACCATTAGGCCACAGCTGCCCCACATGGATGCCATAAAAGGATCCATTCTGTTCAAACAAGCCAAATTAGGTTATTGCCTGGAAGCAACACCATACCACTGCCCAATAATGTTCTTGACATTTTAGCATCTCTTCATAAATAAAAAATATTTTTTCTTCTGGGACTTTTAAGCCAATCAGAAGGCTCAGTTCCTAAGATATTCACTCTAATGTTCGGTTGTGCCCTTGAAGAGTGCCAAATTTAAACATGGGCACTTGATAGAATCCCAGTGATACATGGAGAAATTAAATAAGTTAAATCGATAAGCATAAGAAAGATTAGACAGAGTGTGTAAAATGCACAGGGTGAAGATCACTGACAAAAAGGCTAAATAAGGAAAAAAGGTTCATCGTATACAAAAACGATGCTATATTCATGTTTCATCAGGTCCCTTGCTACAGGTGTATAAAATCAAGCATCATGCAGTCTACATTCATAAACTAGTTGCTTGATTGTATACACCTATGGTAAGGGACCTGCTCTTTCTCTTTGCTACAGTGTAACCTACCATGAACACTATACTAACCAGAATTGCATTACTAATATGCCTATTTGAACCAATATTTTGTGAGAGGAAGAATATGACGGCCTGCTGGTCTGGTCTGCTTCTATGTCTGTCTTGCAGTCACAAATTAAAGTGAAGAATATTTATGACTAATTTATGACTAGTGTAACCTACTCTATGTAGGTTATAGGTCTATATTCATGTTTATCTGATTACCTTTTCCGGGTTTTTCTTGCAGGATAAGTAAGCCTAAATGCTAAAGTGTGTCAGCATTAACAGCATTATTAACAGCAATAGTTAGGTCAATATGTGACTCCTTTCAACAGTATAATGGTAGTCGGATTGAACCAGTGGCTGGAGTATAGAATAAAGCAAGGACAACGTTGCAAATCCAACGATGGTAAGAGGAAAGTGTTTGACTTATATATTTCCAGACTGGCCAAAGTAAATATGACTGCAGGACTGTGAGTAAGTTTTTAAGCATATTCTTTACTCCTAAATGATTAATCGGTTATTTTAGCATCGTTCCAACTGGCTGGCTCAAAAACAAGACGTTGGACCCTTTGAATTTGTAGACTATTAAACAGATTTATGTTCAAATCGGTCACTCTTGCAGGCCAAACCAATCAGTATTCTTGCAGTGAGAAGATTAATCATTGGGACCATAACAGAAGCTCTGGAGTCATAACATGGAGTACCACTTCCATGTAACATAAAAAATCTTATTCATTGTTTTAATGCTAAACTCGGCATCACAATGAGCCAAAAGCTACCATAAAGTTCATGTGCTAGGCTACCTTTAGGCAAATGTCTGGTCATTTCCTACTTATGTTTGCATTATTTATTGGTATGATAACCTTAGAAGTGGAGTAGCTTAACAGTGGTTATCAACCATTCTCAATTTTTACCATACAAATCATACACAAAGAGGTCATTCTCCAAAGTTGCAAATGTCATTACTGTAAGTGTGTCAGATGATTTTGCAGTTGCAGAAGTGCCCTTTTTATAGTCTATGGGAGAGCCTGGCAGATAGAGAACCATTAATTTACTGGTGTTGGAGTTTAGAAGGGGCAATATAGAGAAAGATGGACGGATATGATATGTTGTCCATTAAAATATGTGAATAGAATGAAGATCCCATGGATAGAATAGTGTTGCAGAGATTGAGAGAACATTTATGAAAGACAAAATAAAGTGCTTGCAAAGCAAAACAAAAAATGAAATATACAAATACATTTTCAAATACATATTCAAAAGATATGTAATGTACGCTCAGACAGTGCTTTACATACAATTGAAGTGAGTTAACATAAATGTTGAGGACTGATTGACTGAGTTGATTTATTGAAAGCCTCAGATTACAAAAATTAGTTAGAATTAAAAAGTTTATCATAGACACAGGTCTGAGCAACTCTAAATCAGAGAACTGAAATGGAGAACTAATATTGAAGAGAGGCTCCTGTTGCATGCACAAATATAATGACTTGATAATAAACCACAAAAGTAATTCAAAGCTGCATGTTATAAACATAATAATGTGATAATTTCCCACAAACATTTCATTGTTGCCTACCACAAATGCAATACTGTAACCCATTTCCCACAAATCCATACACTATCTATTTTCAATTCAAGATGAAATGTAGGAAATTCTGTGGTTGGTTTTTCTTTGTATTATTTTAGCCATGAAATATGGTTTGTTTACCATCCTTGATGACCTTTTAGCCTGTCCCTTACTTGGTGGCCTGAAAAACAAAAGGACTTTCTAAAAGTGTGTTTCAGTGGACAGGGCTCTCTACATACTGTACATCCCTTTATCAAGAATCAGTTATATAATTACTGTCTTCTCTTGTCACTTATGTCTTCCAAGATAAAGATGTTGATCATTCGTTCTGGATCGTTGCAATGCTTGTGGTCCATTGTTGTATTAGCTTGTAATGCATGACCTTACAGCTGGATGTCAAAATACAATAAGATTCATAAACGAGCAAGGTGTAACATAACGTATTATCAGTTTTATTGACAGTGTTCAAGAATATCAAGTAAAACAGTATAAAAATAGAGTTGTGGGTGCTTTTATGTTAAAAGGAAAGTCTAGTTCTTGAATGTTTTATTCGCAGAATAAAACCATAGCTATGGTTAAAATAAAACAACTGGGTACTAATACAGGGCTGAGTATACCACAAACTATTCTTTCACAGAAGTTAAAAAACACAAATGTTTTTATATAACATAATATAAAATCAAAGACTACTCAAACCTATTTCAAAAGCTGTCCTTTCTTCTACTTTGTATCTTTAAACATAAAGGCTTTATGTATACATCAAGGTTTAAAGTATTAAAAACATGAGTAAAAAATAGTGGGTTAGGAATATGGTCATGGCAGAGAAGAATACCCATTAGCCAAGAGAAAGCGGTTGTCTTTTCAAGCATGTCAACGCGTAATTAGACCGGATTACACTTGAGAAAGTTCCATGTTTCAGTAACAGCAACTTAACAGAATCTTTCATTACATGCTGTGATCTATGAGGAAGTATTCACTTTATCCGTGCACCAACAGACTCCAGGAAATAACAAAAACATTTAAAAGTGAATCTTTTTGAAAGAATGAAAATAGTAATTGCAATAATGTGAATTCTTGTAGTGAGCACAAGATTTATAAATGTTTGTTTTTAGCTCTCTGTCCTGACAATTATCAAAATTCTGTAATATCCAGTTGGTATGTAGGCCATGAGAATACACCTTACATATAGAGAATATACTAGCAGTTGCTCAAAAGACATTGTATACATAAAGGTATGAGACAAAGATGCTAATTACAAAATGATTAACAGACAGTAAAAAGTTCTTCAATATAAAAAGCTACAGCAGAGTGCTCTCTTGTTAAGGCAAACCTAGCACCTTTCCATCTCTCCCACCTCTCATATGTGTCACAACCGAAACAAACAACAGGCTTATAGAACATTAAAAGTGTTCTTTGTATTCACCGAGGAACACCAACATTCTGTTGATTTGGACTTTGGACTTTCCATTTCTTAAGATCTTTACATTTTAAACGCAATGGTGAGTTGTAAACATTGGGTTTGTCAAAAGACCAGACACAGTACAGTACAAAATCTCAATAAAAGTGTTCAATGACTTGATTTGCCAAGACAATGTAGACATGTTTCCAAAAATCTTACAAACATGAAGATAATGCCCTCTTGTGGAGATGACATAAATGTCTTTTATACTTTATACTAGTTCTGTTTCAGTTTTTATTGGATAAAAACACACAAATTCTAAATCTGGCAAACACAAAATTTAACTTTTCCAGCCAGTTCTGGATATACAGTATATGTACTTTGAAAGGGGAAACTTTCTGATGTCATTTATATGATATTTATGCTAGTGATTTATATTTAGTTATATATAGCATTAAATCTTACATTTTAAAATATTGTACTTTTATGCATCATTCTCATGTATTCTTCAACCCTTCAAAGTGACATCAACACTATTCTATTTTTTCTTGGATAATATTCTATTTTTTTTTTTCAATTTTAAGACATTGCACAAATGTACAATTGCATTATTTTTGCAAAGAAAACACATTGTTCTCACAAAGGGGTATTCCACGCAATCTACATAAACTATAGTGCCGAAATACAGCCAAAAGTCAATTGGTGTGGTGCATCAAAAAACACCTTTTTGCATTGATTAGGATTTCAAGTATCTCTTTATAACTGGATATAAAAAAATCTTTCTAAAAATGTTCCCATTTATGATGAAAACCGTTCTTTATCATTCTGTTAAGTGTTTCTTACTGACATACATAAATGACATTTACTGATGGCAAATGACATCTATCAACAGCACAATGTCTCCAAACAAATACAAACGATGTCTTCTCTCTGATAATTCCAGCGTCTAAAAGGACATTTACGTATCTCACCCTGAGTTTGGGAGTGACACCGAGGCTGAACTTGAAGCCTGTCATGTAGTCACTTTACAGTAATGTGGCACCGGTTGTTCCAGGCTATTGAACTGAGCACCTTTGCCTTTCCCTGGCATTTAGGGGGAGCCCCTTGGACATGTCTGACAACAAATAGTTATCATGAATCAAACACTCTTCCTTTCTCTCTCTACTCCTCTCTCGCTCTCTCTCAAACACACACACAGACACACAATTTCATCCAGGGCCACCTTGCTTCATCTTTGCCAGGTATTTTCACACTGAGGATCCTGGTTGGTCTGTCCACCAATGAGGGAGTTATGTGGGCCTAGTTGTTATGAGATGACACTGTAAGCTCAGTGCTCATTGGAGCTCCCTATCGCCATCAGAGATAGACTCTGGTGACAGACCCCCGTTGTGTGTGTGTGTCTGTGTGTGTGTATGTGTGTGTGTGGTCGTGGAGGAAAAGCAGGGCTTGGTACCAAGAGGCTCATTATTCACAGGCAAAGTAGTCCTTCAGGGGGGCGAAGAGGTGACGGATCACTGGCACGCTCCAAGATCTACCCAGCAATTTCTGCCGAGCACCTCGGCCCATGTTGGACACGTCTGTGTAGTGAACAGGAAACCCAAAAATCCTGCGGAGGTGCACAAAGAAAGACTGAGTCAAGGAGACAAAAGCATAGACATGTTTTTGAACTCCAACATGTGCTGCAGTGCAAACCACAAATGAAAAGCTAATCATCACAATTATTTCTGTTTAAGGCGAGACACGGCAGGTGAAAACATTGTTCTTTTATGCACTGGTCAATTTCGAGATTTTGAGCTAGTCTGTTACCTTAGCACAGTGGTTCTCAAACTTTTTCTTTCATTCCCCACTTTGATCAAGGGGGCATTCTCGAGCCCCACCTGTCCCTCATCGCGTGGTAGGTCAAGCTTAAAATTGTCAAATTTATTGAAATAATGACAAGTTCTAAATATATCCTCTTCAACAGAGTTACAATCAGCTGGTGCTGCAGATATAATAATAAATAAATACATAACACACATATTTCTGTTTTCCAGCAACATATTAGGAAGCATAGGCCATTTTACAGCATTGTACAATATATTCAATGAAATACCAACATGCTGCATTAAATGGATCCATAATCCAGTCATACTGAGCACTGCTGGTTGGGAAATATTTTTGAAATAAACTTTGCAGGGATGTGATGTAGGCCTACTGTTTAATACATGGGATCACAAGAGTGCCTCCCAATCAGACGTTTCAGCGATTTGGCTCCAGAAATCTCAAAGGCATAATACTGTTGCGATCGAGGCCTGTCCCATACTCAAGTTTTTTGGTGAATGCAGTAATCTTATTTGCTAGGTGAGGTAGGTGCTTGTCTTTGCCTTGTAACTGGACATTTAACTAAGATATATCAAATATATCGCTAAGATAGGCCAGCCGTCAAGAAATGTTCATTAGTGAACGCTTGCAGATTTAAACATGCGCTCTTCCTCCAAGAAGAGGCTGACTCAGAGCTCAAACACGCCGACAGCACTTTACCTCGAAAGCCACCTTGCCTCGCTGTGAAACAGTACAGCCTCTTCGCAAAGTCGCGGAGAATAGACGATGCTTTTAAGGGCGGGGTTTGATGAAATTCACCACTCTCACAACAACGCTTCAAAATCTCATGTAGGTCGGGACTAACTAAGCTGCCTTGACACGCCTTAAACAGAATAACACAGTCGTCCATTAGCATCGGGTGCTACCTGGGCCCAGGCTACAGATAAAAAATTAATTAAAAAAAAATCCTGTTTTTCATGTCAGTTCGCGCCCCACCTGGTATGTCTCCGCAACCCACAGTTTGAGAAACGCTGCCTTAGCCTGTATTCTATCACACTACTACAACAAAAAAGTCAGATTTACACATTTAGGTGTTTATTTCATTATATTGTGTCTACTCGCGCCTGTATATTTATCCTAAATTCAGCGAAAGTTAGCATTCTAACCTTGCATGCACTCCCGCGACTGTGACCCAAAACTCTCTTTTTCCTGTATCACGCTATGTGATCCATATATGGACACTTCCTTTGTATTAGTAACCAATCGCGAAAGTTCAAAGACGAGTCTAGGCTGAGAACGGAATCTCATTGGCTGTCTTTCAAGGCTGTTTTCTCAAAACGAGTTTCCTCTCCCACTCTGAGCAAGGAAACTCCACTTCAGAAGCACTTACATACACCAATCTTTCTAGACTTATGCCTAAGATTTTTACAGAGGAGTTTGTTGATCTATTATTCCTAGCCTGACTTACATGACATTTTATGCCTAAAAACATGGCAAAAATCGATTTTTTAGGGCTATTGACATCATATTCTGATTTACAGGATAACTAAAGTAGATATTCATAAATCCCTCTGTAATTTTTTAACATTTATTATCTCAACACAATGAAAACTTAATTTTGAACCTGGCTGTATCCAATGCTCAGGTTTCTTGCTTTAAAATGTATGCAAATTAAGCATATTTAATTAGATAATGACTAATTTGCATATGTAAACATGATAAATTACAGAAATATGTAATACATTTTTTTTTCTCATATTAATGTAAGTAATCATAGTGATATCTGCTTGTTACAAATTTTACCCTATTCACCTGTAGTGTCTCGCCTTAATTGTGTAATCCTGTTGGCTGAGTTGAACAAAATGGCCAATGGACTTAACACAAGCACAGACATGTTTTTGAACTCCATATCATGTGCAAGTACATTAAAAGCTAATCATTATGATTATCTCTGTTTATAAAACGGATAGTTCCGGTCCTTGATTATGATTGGTTGAATCGCGTTCGATGCCGTTGTACATTTTCCGATATAGCGGCTGGAGACCATATTTCGTTCTATATTAATGCGTTTAAAATGCATGACGGTTAAAATTCAAAGTTGCTGAGCAACAATTCCGATAAGAACCTACTAGCGGTGGAACTATTCTATGGGGACTCCGCGGAAGAATGGACATTTGTAGATAAAATAGCTTTTAAATTTCATGATTATTTGTTTATTATCATATTTTTAATGTCTATATGTGGTAACCCGTTTATAAGCATAATGAGCGCAGAGGCCATTCTATATCGTGAATATAGCACAGCTGAGGGTTGTTTTAATGGCACCCAGCTTTTAGCCCGGCTGCTTTGTGCCTAACAACCCCCAGCTGTGCTATATTCGCGATATAGAGCGGCCTCGGGAGCTTATTGATTAATTAATTTCATAATCCTGTTGTCTGAGTTTAACAAAATGGCCCCGTCATTTCCCCAACTTAAAGATGACTGATGGGATATTTCTCAACGTCTTTCTCAACTTCCAACTTCTTAACTTCCTGTCATTTATGGTCCCAAAACCATACCAACGGAGTTTGAGGAAGTGGGTTTGAGCATTACATGCGAATTGGCAAATTAGAGTTTATTTTAATTCAGGAACAGAGACCCAAAATCCTCTTGGAGGTGGTGCGCAAAGAAAGACTGAGTCAAGGAGACAAAAAAGCATAGACATGTTTTTGAACTCCAACATGTGCTACCAGTGCAAACCACAAATGAAAAGCTAATCATCACAATTATTTCTGTTTAAAGGCCCGAGACCACGGCAGGTGAAAACATTGTTCTTTTATGCACTGGTCAATTTCAGAGATTTGCCCCGGGGCTAGTCACCGTACTACCTTAGCACAGTGGTTCTCAAACTTTTTTCTTTTCATTCCCCACGCTTTGATCAAGGGGCATTTCGAGCCCACCTGTCCCTCATCAGCGTGGTAGGTCAAGCTTAAAATTGTCAAATTTATTGAAATAATGACAAGTTCTAAATATATCCTCTTCAACAGAGTTACGAAATCAGCTGGTGCTGCAGATATAATAATAAATAAATACATAACACACATATTTCTGTTTCCAGCAACATATTAGGAAGCATAGGCCATTTTACAGCTTTTGTACAATATATTCAATGAAATACCAACATGCTGCATTAAATGGATCCATAATCAGTCATACTGAGCACTGCTGGTTAGGAAATATTTTGAAATAAACTTTGCGGATGTGATGTAGGCCTACTGTTTTAATACATGGGATCACAAAGAGTGCCTCCCAATCAGGCGTTTCAGCGATTTACCGGCTCGAAATCTCAAAAGGCATAATACTGTTCGTTGGTCCGGCCTGTCCCATACTCAAAGTTTTTTTTGGTGAAGATGCAGTAATCTTATTTGCTAGGTAGAGGTAGGTGCTTGTCTTTTGCCTTGTAACTGGACATTTAGCAGCAAGATATATCAAATATATAAGCTAAGATGAACCAACCGTCAAAGAAATGTTCATTAATTGTGAGCGGCTTGCAGATTTAAACATGCGCTCTTCCTCCAAGAAGAAGTAACTCAGGCTCAAAAACCGCAGCATAGCAGCACTTTACCTGGAAATACCTTACTCGCTTTGTGAAACGGTACAGCCTTTTGGTCAGCTACCATCTCTTAGCAAAGTCGCGAGGAGAATGAGCGATGCTTTTAAGGGCGGGTTTGATGAAATTCACCACTCTCACGTAGCGTTCAAAATCTCATGTAGGTCGGGACTAACTAAGCTGCCTTGACATGCGCCCTTCCGGCTGTGAATAACACCGAGATGCGTCCATTCGCGCTCCCGGGTGCTACCTGGGCCCAGGCTACAGATAAAAAATTAATTAAAAAATCCTGTTTTCATGTCGGATTCAGCGCCCACCCTGAGTATGTCTCCGCCAATACAGTTTGAAAGCGGCTGCCTTAGCCTGTATTCTATCACACTACTACAACAAAAAGTCAGATTTACACATTTAGGTGTTTATTTCATTATATTGTGTCTATAAAGCCTGTATATTTATCCTAAATTCAATGAGAAAGTTAGCATTCTAACCTTGCATGCACTCGACTGTGATAAAACTCTCTTTTTCCTGTATCACGCTATGTGATCCATATATGGACACTTCCTTTGTATTAGTAACCAATCGCGAGAAAGTTCAAAGTGAGTCTAGGCTGAATCTCATTGGCTGTCTTTCAAGGCTGTTTTCTCAAAGCGAGTTTCCTCTCCACTCTGAAGACGAAGGAAACTCCACTTCAGAAGCACTTACATACACCAATCTTTCTAGACTTATGCCTAAGATTTTTTACGAGGAGTTTGTTGATCTATTATTCCTAGCCTGACTTACATGACATTTTATGCCTAAAAACATGGCAAAATCGATTTTTTAGGGCTATTGACATCATATTCTGATTTACAGGATAACTAAAGTAGATATTCATAAATCCCTCTGTAATTTTTTTAACATTTATTATCTCAACACAATGAAAACTTAATTTTGAACCACCGAAACAGCATCCAATGCTCAGGTTTCTTGCTTTAAAATGTATGCAAATTAGTAGCATATTTAATTAGATAATGACTAATTTGCATATGTAAACTGATAAATTACAGAAAACCTGTAATACATTTTTTTTTCTCATATTAATGTAAGTAATCATAGTGATATCTGCTTGTTACAAATTTTACCCTATTCACCTGTAGTGTCTTGTAATTATTGTAAAATCCTGTTGGCTGAGTTGAACAAAATGGCCAATGGACTTAACACAAGCACAGACATGTTTTTGAACTCCATATCATGTGCAAATTGCATTAAAAGCTAATCATTATGATTATCTCTGTTTATAAAGCGGATAGTTCGGTCCTTGATTATGATTGGTTGAGTCGCGTTGATGCCCGTTGTACATTTTCGATATAGCGGCTGGGGCCGCTATTCGTTCTATATTAATGCGTTTAAAATGCATGGCCGGTTAAAATTCAAAGTTGCTGAGCAACAATTCCGATAAGAACCTACTGCTTGGTGGAACTATTCTATGGGGACTCCATGTGAGGAAGAATGGACATTGTAGATAAAATAGCTTTTTGAACAGGAAACCCAAAAATCCTCTTGGAGGTGCACAAAGAAAGACTGAGTCAAAGGAGACAAAAAGCATAGACATGTTTTTGAACTCCAACATGTGCTGCAGTGCAAACCACAAATGAAAAAAGCTAATCATCACAATTATTTCTGTTTAAAGCGAGAACCTGACAGGTGAAAACATTGTTCTTTATGCACTGGTCAATTTCGAGATTTTGAGCTAGTCTGTTACCTTAGCACAGTGGTTCTCAAACTTTTTCTTTCATTCCCCACTTTGATCAAGGGGGCATTCCTGAGCCCCACCTGTCCCTCATCGTCAGTGGTAGGTCAAGCTTAAAATTGTCAAATTTATTGAAATAATGACAAGTTCTAAATATATCCTCTTCAACAGAGTTAAAATCAGCTGGTGCTGCAGATATAATAATAAATAAATACATAACACACACATATTTCTGTTTTTCCAGCAACATATTAGGAAGCATAGGCCATTTACAGCATTGTACAATATATTCAATGAAATACCAACATGCTGCATTAAATGGATCCATAATCCAGTCATACTGAGCACTGCTGGTTCCGGGAAATATTTTTTGAAATAAACTTTGCAGGGATGTGATGTAGGCCTACTATTGTTTAATACATGGGATCACAAGAGTGCCTCCCAATCCAGGCGTTTCAGCGATTTGGCTCAGAAATCTCAAAGGCATAATACTGTTGCGATGGCCCTGTCCCATACTCAAAGTTTTTTTGGTGAATGCAGTAATCTTATTTGCTGGGTGAGGTAGGTGCTTGTCTTTTGCCTTGTAACTGGACATTTAAGCATTAAGATATATCAAATATATAAGCTAAGATAAGGCCAACCGTCAAAGAAAATGTTCATTAATTGAGCAGCTTGCAGATTTAAACATCGCTCTTCCTCCAAGAAGAGGCTGACTCAGAGCTCAAACAGCGACAGCACTTTACCTGGAAAGCCACCTTGCCTCGCTGTGAAACAGTACAGCCTCTTAGCAGAAGTCTTGGGAGAATAGGCGATGCTGGGGCAGGGTTTTGATGGGGAATTCACCACTCTCACAACAACGTTCAAAATCTCATGTAGGTGGGACTAACTAAGCTGCCTTGACAGCCTTAAGCTGTGAATAACACAGTCGTCCATTCTTGTCGGGTGCTACCTGGGCCCAGACTACAGATAAAAAATTAATTAAAAAAAATCCTGTTTTCATGTCAGTTCAGCCCACCTGGTATGTCTCCGCAACCCACAGTTTGAGCAGCTGCCTTAGCCTGTATTCTATCACACTACTACAACAAAAAAAAGTCAGATTTACACATTTTAGGTGTTTATTTCATTATATTGTGTCTACTTTCGCCTGTATATTTATCCCTAAATTCAGCCGAAGTTAGCATTCTAACCTTGCATGCACTCCATGACTGTGACCCAAAACTCTCTTTTTTCCTGTAATCCGCTATGTGATCCCATATATGGACACTTCCTTTGTATTAGTAACCAATCGCTTGAGAAGTTCAAAGGCAGGTCTAGGCTGAGAGCGGAATCTCATTGGCTGTCTTTCAAGGCTGTTTTCTCAAAAGCGAGTTTCCTCTCCCCACTCTGAGCAAAGGAAACTCCACTTCAAAAAACACTTACATACACCAATCTTTCTAGACTCCCATGCCTAAGATTTTTTACAGAGGAGTTTGTTGATCTATTATTCCTAGCCTGACTTACATGACATTTTATGCCTAAAAACATGGCAAAATCGATTTTTAGGGCTATTGACATCATATTCTGATTTACAGGATAACTAAAGTAGATATTCATAAAATCCTCTGTAATTTTTTTGCAACATTTATTATCTCAACACAATGAAAACTTAATTTTGAACCTGGCTGTATCCAATGCTCCGGGTTTCTTGCTTTAAAATGTATGCAAATTAGCCATATTTAATTAGATAATGACTAATTTGCATATGTAAAACGATAAATTACAAGAAAACCTGTAATATTACATTTTTTCTCCCATATTAATGTAAGTAATCATAGTGATATCTGCTTGTTACAAATTTTACCTATTCACCTGTAGTGTCTCGCCTTAATTGTGTAATCCTGTTGGCTGAGTTGAACAAAATGGCCAATGGACTTAACACAAGCACAGACATGTTTTGAACTCCATATCATGTGCAAGTACATTAAAAGCTAATCATTATGATTATCTCTGTTTATAAAAGCGGATAGTTCCGGTCCTTGATTATGATTGGTTGAATCGCGTTCGATGCCGTTGTACATTTTCCCGATATAGCACGGCTGAGACCATATTTAGTTCTATATTAATGCGTTTAAAATGCATGGCGGTTAAAATTCAAAGTTGCTGAGCAACAATTCCGATAAGAACCTACTAGCCCGATTGGAACTATTCTATGGGGACTCCAGCGGAAGAATGGACATTTGTAGATAAAATAGCTTTTAAATTTCATGATTATTTGTTTATTATCATATTTTTAATGTCCTATATGTGGTAGCCGTTTTATAAGCGCAATGAGCCCCTTGAGGCCATTCTATATAAAGTGAATATAGCACAGCTGAGGGGTTGTTTAATGGCACCCAGCTTTTGCTTCGCTTGCTTTGTGCCTAACAACACCCCCCAGCTGTGCTATATTCATGATATAGAACGGCCTCTCTCGGGTATTGATTGATTAATTTCATAATCCTGTTGTCTGAGTTTAACAAAATGGCCAATCATTTCCCCAACTTAAAGATGACTGATGGGATATTTCTCAACGTCTTTCTCAACTTCAACTTCTTAACTTCCTGTCATTTTATGGTCCCAAAACCATACCAGCAGGTTTGAGGAAGTGGGTTTGAGCATTACATCACCATTGGCAAATTTAGAGTTTATTTTAATTCAGGAACAGGAAAAAAAAA
Organism: Alosa alosa; assembly: GCF_017589495.1. Classification (NCBI taxonomy): domain Eukaryota; kingdom Metazoa; phylum Chordata; class Actinopteri; order Clupeiformes; family Clupeidae; genus Alosa; species Alosa alosa. The sequence goes on from NC_063192.1 coordinate 8,110,316, forward strand.
AATCCCTGGGAGGTGCACAAAAGAAAGACTGAGTCAAGGAGACAAAAGCATAGACATGTTTTTGAACTCCAACATGTGCTGCAGTGCAAACCACAAATGAAAAGCTAATCATCACAATTATTTCTGTTTAAGGCGAGACCACGACGGGTGAAAACATTGTTCTTTTTATGCACTGGTCAATTTCCGAGATTTTGAGCTAGTCTGTTACCTTAGCACAGTGGTTCTCAAACTTTTTTTTTCATTCCCCACTTTGATCAGGGGGCATTCTCGAGCCCACCTGTCCCTCATCGCGTGGTAGGTCAAACTTAAAATTGTCAAATTTATTGAAATAATGACAAGTTCTAAATATATCCTCTTCAACAGAGTTACAATCAGCTGGTGCTGCAGATATAATAATAAATAAATACATAACACACATATTTCTGTTTTTCCAAATACATATTAGGAAGCATAGGCCATTTTACAGCTTTGTACAATATATTCAATGAAATACCAACATGCTGCATTAAATGGATCCATAATCAGTCATACTGAGCACTGCTGGTTGGGAAATATTTTTGAAATAAACTTTGCAGGGGATGTGATGTAGGCCTACTGTTTAGCCACATGGGATCACAAGAGTGCCTCCCAATCAGAGCCGTTTCAGCGATTTGCTCAGAAATCTCAAAGGCATAATACTGTTGCGATCGAGCGCCCTGTCCCATACTCAAGTTTTTTAGTGAATGCAGTAATCTTATTTGCTAGGTGAGGTAGGTGCTTGTCTTTGCCTTGTAACTGGACATTTAAGCTAAGATATATCAAATATATAAGCTAAGATAGGCCAACTTAGTCAAGAAATGTTCATTAGTGAGCAGCGGCTTGCAGATTTAAACATGGGCTCTTCCTCCAAGAAGAGGCGACTCAAGAGGCTCAAACCGCAGCGCCAACAGCACTTTACCTCGGGGAAGCCACCTTGCCTCGCTGTGAAACAGTGCAGCCTTTTGGTCAGCTACCATCTCTTCGCAAAGTCTTTTGAATAGGCGATCTTTTTTTAGGGCGGGTTTTGATGAAATTCACCACTCTCACAACAGCGTTCAAAAAAATCTCATGTAGGTCGGGACTAACTAAGCTGCCTTGACAGCCTTAAGCTGTGAATAACACAGTCGTCCATTAGCATCGGGTGCTACCTGGGCCCAGGCTACAGATAAAAATTAATTAAAAAAAAAATCCTGTTTTTTTCATGTCAGTTCGCGCCCCTGGTATGTCTCCATAACCCACAGTTTGAGAAAGCATTGCCTTAGCCTGTGTTCTATCACACTACTACAACAAAAGTCAGATTTACACATTTAGGTGTTTATTTCATTATATTGTGTCTACTGTTCGGCCTGTATATTTTATCCTAAATTCAGCGAAATTAGCATTCTAACCTTGCATGCACTCGCCGACTGTGACCCAAAACTCTCTTTTTCCTGTATCAGCTATGTGATCCATATATGGACACTTCCTTTGTATTAGTAACCAATCGAGAGAAAGTTCAAGTCCTAGGCTGAGAGCGGAATCTCATTGGCTGTCTTTCAAGGCTGTTTTCTCAAAAGCGAGTTTCCTCTCCCACTCTGAGCAAGGAACTCCACTTCAGAGCTTACTTACATACACCAATCTTTCTAGACTTATGCCTAAGATTTTTACAGAGGTTTGTTGATCTATTATTCCTAGCCTGACTTTACATGACATTTTATGCCTAAAAACATGGCAAAAAAATCGATTTTAGGGCTGTTGACATCATATTCTGATTTACAGGATAACTAAAGTAGATATTCATAAATCCCTCTGTAAATTTTTTAACATTTATTATCTCAACACAATGAAAACATAATTTTGAACCTGGCTGTATCCAATGCTCAGGTTTCTTGCTTTAAAATGTATGCAAATTAGCGCATATTTAATTAGATAATGACTAATTTGCATATGTAAACATTAAATTACAGAAAACCTGTAATACATTTTTTTCTCATATTAATGTAAGTAATCATAGTGATATCTGCTTTTTACAAATTTTACCCTATTCACCTGTAGTGTCTCGCCTTAATTGTGTAATCCTGTTGGCTGAGTTGAACAAAATGGCCAATGGACTTAACACAAGCACAGACATGTTTTTGAACTCCATATCATGTGCAAGTACATTAAAAGCTAATCATTATGATTATCTCTGTTTATAAAACGGATAGTTCCGGTCCTTGATTATGATTGGTTGAATCGCGTTCGATGCCGTTGTACATTTTCCCGATATAGCACGGCTGAGACCATATTTCGTTCTATATTAATGCGTTTAAAATGCATGACGGTTAAAATTCAAAGTTGCTGAGCAACAATTCCGATAAGAACCTACTAGCGGTGGAACTATTCTATGGGGACTCCGCGGAAGAATGGACATTTGTAGATAAAATAGCTTTTAAATTTCATGATTATTTGTTTATTATCATATTTTTAATGTCCTATATGTGGTAGCCGTTTTATAAACGCAATGAGCCCCTTGAGGCCATTCTATATCGTGAATATAGCACAGCTGAGGGTTGTTTAATGGCACCCAGCTTTGCTTCGCTTGCTTTGTGCCTAACAACACCCCCCAGCTGTGCTATATTCATGATATAGAACGGCCTCTCGGGGCTTATTGATTAATTAATTTCATAATCCTGTTGTCTGAGTTTAACAAAATGGCCAATCATTTCCCAACTTAAAGATGACTGATGGGATATTTCTCAACGTCTTTCTCAACTTCAACTTCTTAACTTCCTGTCATTTATGGTCCCAAAACCATACCAGCAGGTTTGAGGAAGTGGGTTTGAGCATTACATGCGAATTGGCAAATTTACAGTTTATTTTAATTCTTGGTCCTGTATATTTGTCCAGAATAGCTACATTAAAGTGATTAAAAGCGAATCATGGGCTTGTTTAGTGAACAAGATTGAACAAACCAATAAAATAGAGGTAGAGTTGGTTCTTGCAGAATTTGTGTGTTAATTCACAACAGCACTTGTACCCGTAAGTTGTTACGAGCAGGAAGTTGCAAATGGAACGTCCCTTGAAGTCGTCTTCCTTCTTGTCAGCTTGTTAGAACCGTGAACCCGAGTTTGCATTTCCAAGATGGCTGCACTCATTACGTGTGTGTGCATGTGTGATGGCATGTGTGCTGGGCTGGTGTGTGTGTGCTGGCATGTGTGCCTCACCTTTCCAGCTCGGTACACCACAAGATGTCCTCCTTCCCGTTCATCAGGACAGGGAAATGCTGGTCCTTGCCTTGCTTGATGGAGTTAGAGCGGGTGGTGATGGTGCGCACCTTCCCAAACTACACAGAGGAGGGCAGAGAGAAGTGGTCAGATCCATAAGTCAACAACAAACAGAAACAAACAATGTACTCGCACAACTTCGCTTCCTGTAATTTTGTAGGTGGGATTTAAAAAAAAAAAAAAACCAGCTTCCTTAGTAAACGATTCAACGATTCCTTAGTAAATTTCTGACCTATAGCTGGCATTAATAGGCTGCTATTTTTGACGTATCTTTCAACATATCTTTTGACACATCTGCTGATACTGTTGTCTTTGCCCCTATCATTCCCCCATCTTGCATGTATATGCATGACAGCAGCCCAGCATTCGGGGGTTCTTGGCAGGGGCTGTTTTTTCTTTACCGGTCTTTTACCTTTGCAACTCTCCCGTGCTCCAGACAGTCTTGCAGCTCCAGTTTGTCCATGCCGGAGGCACAGCGGGGCCTGAACAATGGAAAACTTCATTGGGTTAATCTCTACGGTATGAATCTGCAGGGCACTCACTTGGGAGTTATTAGTTTGGGAGTTATTAGTTTTGGAATTATTATTATGTTTGGCATGATGAGTAGTCTAATCAGTCAAGGGGAGGGAGGATGGCTCTGGTGAAAAGCAGTCAGATGTCAGTGTCAAATGCAGTATGTATGACTGGGATCCACATACCTGTTCATGCCAGGTAGATTTCCCCAGAAGTAACGTGCCCTGTGAGCAGCAGACACCTCAATGGCATCAATCATCACTGGATTACACTGTAGACACAAACACAGACACACACACAGACACACACACAGACACACACACAGACAGACACACACAGACAGACACACACACATACACGGGAGAGGACATACAATGTATTGCAATTGCCTTGGTTAATTTTCCCACTTTGACCATAAAAAAAACAAGTAAATTTGGTTGGACAGAACACATCCAGTATACTCTGTTTATAAGTTAATGAGAGTGACAAACCTCTAAGAAGCGGGAGATGTCCCTCTTGTCGTTAACCCCCATGGCAACCACGTTCTCAAACATCCAGAAAAAGGGCCGGTCCTCGCCGTCTTTGGGCTTTGCTTCACTCAGGAGGCGGTAGAACTCAAAGAATAGCCGGCCAGTGCCCTCTGCAGAAGAACACCACACAATAGGAGAATTCTGTTTAAAACCAAAACCTCAGAGAATAACAGTGATTAATAAAAGAGTTTTTAAAAAGTCAAACATTTAAGGAATCTTTTTTTTCATGGATGCTAGAGGCAATTGAATAAGGTGCATTAATGGTAATTGCTAATAGAAAAATTTTCTCAGCAAATGAAGCCTTATTTGACACACTTTGACACAATAGTAGAGTCACAGCAATTACCGTAGAGGCCTTTTCTTGCTGGGTTGACAATGGAGAGGTCATTGCATGGACTTCCACCAATGACCAGGTCAAATGGGCCCCACTCGGCAATCTAGGGAACACAACAGTGCCATCTAGTGTCAGTTACAGTATACTGCGTGTTCTTGAATGTAGTTTGTTTAATGATTGAGCATAGTAGGAGTCCAGCTTTGAACAATGCTTAATGTCTTTTGACATTAATCACACCCCGCAGATATAGATGTTGTGCTTCACTGAGAATTCATGATGCATACAATAAGCACATAGCTACAGGTTAAACATACATACATACAGCATGCAGAATTATTGCACAATTACATGCCAATACACAAACTGTACACAAACATTCATACCGTCACTATGTCAGAGCCCAGTACGCGCGCGCGCACACACACACACACACACACACACACACACACAACCATCATCATTTCCACCTGTGCCCCTTCAGCCCCCCCATCCCATCCGCCCACAACAAAAGCTCCTTTTCCGCCTGAGGGGGAAGAAAGGAGAGGCACTGAGCTCCAGGCACCCCTGTGCTAGAACATCACATCACACCCCCCCCCCCACCCCACACACACACATCCAGCCCATCTCCCTCCCTTCCTCACTCTTCACAGCCCAGAAGGGGGTGGGGGGAGCAAATGGAGGACAGGGGTGTGTGTGTGTGTGTGTGTGTGTGTGTGTGTGTGTGTGTGTGTGTGTGTGTGTGTGTGTGTGCGCAGGGGCCTCTGATTTGAAGAGGTAGCTAGCATCCAAGCCCCCCTACCTCCAGCCCCTCTTTCTCAGTCCCCTTTCAGGCCCCACACAAAGGCTGAATGGCTGAGTGAGTCCTGGGGATTTACCCTACCCTAGCCTCCACCCCGTGCTCTAGCTCCTCAATATCGTCACTCGCCGACACTAAAGCAAACCTACAGCTGGAGATGGAGCACTGGGGTTGGGGCAGAGACTAATGTTGCCTGCCATTTGTACTTGTAAGTCGTTTTACCCAGATGTTTTTTCCCCAGTTAAGAGCAGGAAGTTGCAAATGGAATGTCCCCAGAAATCAGATTTCTTTTGTCAGCTCGTTTGAACCCCAAGTACCCTGAGTTTGAATATCTAAGATGGCTGCGTCCATTAACAGTAAATTAAATAACCATAAACTGTTTATGGTTATGGTTATGGAATTTAGCAGACGCTTTTGTCCAAAGTTTATTCGCAGCTCTGTCCTATTTGTGTCTCATTAAATCTGTGGCATAAACAATAATGTTCAACCTCTACCTGTTGCTATGATATATGTTTGTGTAAAACACAATGCTAATGCTCCTTTACAAACTGGTAGTCAGATTTTACTCAGATGTGACATTCTCAGTCCACAGTTACCATTTAATAGAATAGCAGCTGGAGCTGGAGCACTGGGAGTTGGGGTGGGGAGCTGGAGCACTGGGGGTTGGGGTGGGGAGCTGGAGCACTGGGGGTTGGGGTGGGGAGCTGGAGCACTGGGGGTTGGGGATGGTCTGGTGCTGGTGCATTAGGACGGTGAGTATATCTGCCAGTGGTGTGCACGCATGTAGATTCCAGGGCATATTGCGAGTGTGTCGAGGTGTGAGTTCCAGCACAAGTGTGTGTGTATGTGTGTGTGTGCGTGTCTGTGTGCATGAGCACTGGGGCACAGTTGCAAAAGGCTGGAGACCGTGAGGGCGACCTGAAGTATTCACTCTTATCATCGTCTGTATGAACAGCCTAAAGCACCGCTGAGTAAATACACTAGTCTGGCGCTCTCTCCCTGTCTGTGTGTCTGTTTCAATGTGTGTGTGTGTGTGTGTGTGTGTGTGTGTGTGTGTGTGTTTAAACAATGAGACGCCTGGGCAGACATATAGGCACCAGTCGTCACTGGATCCTCCACACCTGACATAATGATGGAGTGGTTCTGCACATGTTCTAATCAGACATTTGGAGAGTGATAATGATTTACCTGAGCTATGCTAAACACAAGCCCCATAACAGACGTACGGACAGCAGTGTGAGTATTTTGCTAATTGTGTATTAGATCCTTTTGTGTATTCCCTTTCTTGGCCTTTTCCCATTCAGCCCGTGCTCTGTCGTTGATGATCACACATAGAATCACAGATTCTATGCATTCTGCATTCTGCATAAGGATTCCATTATGCAGCTCAGTATTGTGGGGCCTCACTTACGTCCTTCCTGGAGATGTTGCGCACATCGTGGACATATTGGATCTTTCCTTCATGGCGCACGGCGCCCACGGATATAGAGTCTTCACAGACCTCAGAGGCTATGTACATGTCCACCTTGAAGCCCAGGTCTCTCAGCACCAAATAGCCTGTTATGACAATGCAAAGACAGGGAAAGGCTTACATGGTGATGAGTCAGAGGTTATGTTCACACATGCACTTCCCAGGCACTTTCTTTTATTTCCTCCTCTACCTCCTTCTTTCACCATTTTCTTCTTTGACTACACTTCGACTAGTACTTCTGCTCTCTCATCCTCTGGTAATAGTATTAACATATTAACCTACTTAAGGTCTCCTCTGCATTTTTCTTGTTATTCCTCATTTTTTTAGTCACTTTGGATGAAAGATAAAAGAACTTTGAAATTATGCTTTGATAGGAATGTTTTTCTTTGGGGGTTGGTGGTGGTGGTGGGGGGGGGCATGCGGGTGAAAGGGAGAGCCTGAGATTCACAATGGCAGATAAAGGAACAGGTGAAGCAGGATTAGAAAAAACAACTTTTGAAAATGGTAGGAAAATATGCAGTAGGTGCCGCGAATTCACTGAACATACGCACGCACGCACACAAACACATGCACACACACACACACACACACGCATACCCACACACTGTAAATACAAGCTCAGAAACCTCTCTTACCTGTGGCAATTCCGTCAAAAAGAGACAGCACACGGATGGGGCGCCTCTGTTCTGCTGGGACTGCTGGGTAGATTTTGGGACTTTCCTAGAGCACACACGCACACAAACACACACAACAAGACATCAGTCGGGTATTCCAGAAAGCGGGTTTACTGGCTTAACTGGGTATGTTAACCCAGAATAAGCAGTAAACCTGGGTTTTCAGTTCCAAAATGGTCAGGCTATTTAAGTCACTATGGTAATATAGGCTCTGAACTTAATCTGGTAAGGGGTAGGTTTTGTTCAGGTTATCAGGTTATGTTTGGGTATTTAAGTGCACGTTCTGCAAGGCCGCTGCTTTGACACTTGTCACACAATGGCATTTCTTTTTGAGGAAGGTCTGATTGATATAGAAGCACAAATGGTTATGGTTATGGCATTCAAGACAACTCGAAGCCTACATAAGCCCACATAGCCTCTTTTAACATGAAAAAACCTCAGTAAGGGTCAGTACTCACAAACTCCTGTCCGTTGTCATTGACGAAGAACTCCTGCAGCTTGAGGCTCCAGTCGTGGCGCCGCTTGAGAACGCCATACTGCTGCAGTGGCTGGCACATGTAGCAGCGCCATGGGTCCAGGTCCCGCGCACTGTTAGCTGCGCCCGCACCCACCAGCATGTCCAGGCAATCCACACAGAAACACCTGCGGCGGAACAGACACAATCAGTCTTACACAGGGTTATTACTATTTATTTATTTGGCTGACACTTTCATCCAGGGCCAGTCTCTCTGGAGCAATTTAGGGTTAAGTGCCTTGCTCAAACCCACAACATTTTTGTTTATCTACACTACTGATGCAAGGACTTTTTCCTGCACTAAATTCATGATGGGACTGCAGAGAAGTTGCTGGATCAGACTCCTGTTATTATATATGGTTACAATATTCAGTTCATCACATTTTTAGTACAGCACTCTCCCTAGACAAGAATGTTATTGTGGCGATAGAGCCGGGAAAACAGGTCCATGATTGGAGGGGAAGTGGCATCACCTGCAGCAGTTGGCGTTTCCACAGAGCAGAACCTCCCTGCCTCCGCAACACACTGTACAATAAGACTGATAGCCGTCGTCATCGTACATGTAGGACATCTCCAGGTACACATCCTGATAGCACACAAAACACAGCATGACAGAGATGAGGATGGACATTATAACCTAAATACTGTTTTATATATATACATATATATATATACGTATACTGTACATACGGTATACATACATACATAGTGGTCTAAATCAACAACAAAGAATTTAGACACAAAGAACAGAAATCTTTGAAAACAATCTACTGTAGAAATGGAAATAACCTATAGTTGTCAACTTGAGTCTAACAAATCCAGTACATCCAGCAGAAAGTCACACATTCCAGTAGAGATAAGTCATTGTGCATGCTGGCTGGAAGCTAAAGTTTCAAGCAACGTCCTCTGAGCTTTTTCACACAAAACCAAACACGGTGTCTCATTTTGCACACAGTAATAACTCAACTCAATGACAACCTGTGAAAAAAATGATGAAATTTTTGATCTGCCTGAATGTTGACATCATACAAATAGATCTCCAGAGAGGATGTGGTAATGTGCTAATGACTCCTCACAAGGCAGCAGGGCTTGAAAACGAAATTATTTTTCAAACGTTCCGTTCCGAACGGTTCAGGTAGGCCTATGTTTAACGTTTTCGTTCTTGCATGCGTTCCGCCACCAACATATCGGTCCTGAACCGGTTCGGAACGCAAAATATTGTTCGTTCTTAAAGTTCCGGCAGTGTTTGGCGGGCCTATCAAGTCTATTTTTGTGGACTTTACCTGAGAATAGACGTAGGCTACTCATTATTTCCCCTTGATTTAGCCTATACCGTAGCTATGCCCAAAAATAATAAATCACAGGCGGCATCCAAAAACATTCAGATGGGCTATCCATCCCATAGCTTATAGACTTACTGTAGGCCTAACCTATGCCTATAAATAATTTCTTATCAAAAATATTTCTGGATACGTGCTAAACTCCTTACCTGGTTATAGCCTAAGTTTTATCCATATGGAGATCTTCAAAGGCTTGTGCTATAATTCCAACCCTGTTTATAAACGAACCAGTCTGTTGCTGACAAGGCCTATCTCAAATTTCCCGTTTAACTCTTCTACATAGAATAGGCTATAATTGCGCAAACATTTCAAATCTCAACTTTAAAACGACAAGGCGGGACAGGCAAAATAGGCTATTCAATGCAGCATAGGCTACAAACAATTTCCAAATCAGTTTCAGTAGCCTACGCTACGAGCTGGCCTAAGATCCGGCGTGGCAGACGGATAGGTTACATTACAACAGCAAGACAAAATATACACATTTGGACCAAAGGTCCATTTATTCGCTTTTTTTTTTTTCAAACTGCAGAAATCAAATTATTAGGCTGTTATATAGAGAATCGAAAAAAAAAAAAAACGTTATTAACCGGTTTTGTGGATTTCAGAATAACGCTTTCTGTTCGGAACAGTTGAAGACCATTTTGTTTTCGTTTCCGTTTCTGCTCCTCGTAAAAATTCCGTAAAATTCCGTTCGTTTTCGGTTTTCGTTTTCGTTCCTTGAACCGGTTCGGAGCCCTGCAAGGCAGTCATGTTCAATCCTGCCCTAATGCAGAGTCATCCCTCCTTATAACACGTCACACTTCAGCTACATTAAACACACTACTCCAGAGATTATATATCTAATTGCAATATTTTTCACCCACAGCTGGTTTCTAAATTGTTCTAGATTGTTCTACTCTGGGCATAAAGGCCAGCGCCCACTGGCGGCAACATGTGCGTCTATGGATTTGACGCTTAAGAGATAAAACAATTTTCTAAACTTTGGTGTTGACGTGCGTCAGACGCCGCCAGTGAGTGTTGCACTTAACTGATCTGCCTTAAATGGAGACCCGTATTTGTCCACACTTAAGTGCTGATCCCAGCAGAATCATCTATGGTTATGGTCATGGTATTGGGCAGATGCCTTTATTAAAAGCAACTTACAGTATATGAACACTAAATTAGTAAAAAATAATAGTTTCCAATAAAGTTGAAAAGCCTACATTAAGCATAATAGTAATAACAATATTAACAACAATATCAAATAATAAATAATAAATTATAATAAATTCAGTAACAAGAAACATACAAATACAGACCATACCTCTGTAAGAGAATTAATTAATGAACTGTATCATCATTATTTGATTGAGAGCAGAGCAGGCTGCAGTGCCCTTACCTTGCATGCCTGGCACAGGCCTCCTTCAAAGAGCGGGTGAAAAGTTGCCACTCGCATTTTCCCACAGGACAGGCAAAAATCTGAGATGGAGGTAAATCGTTTTTTAATTGCTATCTCTGCACATGAGCACCAACAAAATGCTTAGAGATAATCACATGTTCGCACTTGATGCTCCTTACGTACCTTCGATGCTACCGGAATTCTTCAAGACTTCATGGACCATTTGCTCTGAAATGAAAACAGGAGGATAGGGTAAGCACATATGCACCTGAGAAAACACTTGAAAACCAATGACAACGGCACCGGCACTTCAGCAACTCGGATAACCTCCTGACCTCTGCTGTAGACGTCCTCCGTGCCCGTCTTGGTCTTGCACATGCTAATCCGTGGTCTCTTGGACGTGGGGAAGTAGTCGGACAGGCTGACGTCCAGCACATGAGAGGTGAGAGGACTGCTCTCTGGCTCAGATAGAGGAGAGAAGGGGAGAGAGTGAGAGACAGAGAGAGAGATTTGCAGCAAACTTGTGGGTGGTTTGTGGGAGACAAAGAGTTCACTAGAAAATATTGTCAGAAGTTTGCCAATGTTGGCTGCTAGAGGCAAACTTCCAGCAAAGTTCTGGCAACAATGAGAAGTTTGCCACTATGTGGCAAATGTGTTCGCCAGAAATTTGCCACCACATTTGCCAGTACACTTTCAGTGGATTTTTGGTAACAAACATAATTTGCATATGACATTGCTGCAAATTTGCTGCAACCTTGCCAAAAATTAACCGCAACTGTTTGCCTGAAACTTAATTTACATGTGAAAATATGACCTTGATGCAAATTTGCGGCAACTGTTTGCTACAAACCGGAAATTGCTGTAAGGGTACATTTCAGATGGCTTTAAAGATCCCAACTCCACAATCCCAGCAGTGATGACAGACTGTTTCCATTATGCTATATAAACCTTTTCAGAAGTTCAGCATTACGACCTACTTCAATACCCAAAATAGTAACTAACAAATAGCAGCAGACTACACATCTGTGAGGCACGTGCTGTGGTTTCACAGAATCACAGATCTCATAATTCAAAGATATGGGTTAGAGGTTAGAGAGTGATGACACTTTGCTATAATCTGCCTCTAACTTTCTGGTGGATCGTTGTGAAATAACTTAATATACTTATTAAGGTTTTAAATCAAAACAGGAACATTTTCCTGTACTTCATACAGATGTGCCTTGTCTTAGAGACAAGTACAGGGCCACCAAGGGAGAATGTGAGGACCAGTGGGGTATACTACGAAGCACGTTAGACATATCTAGGCTATCTAGACATATCGAGGCTTCACAAAGGGGTATAAGTTAAGTGATACTACGATAGCAATTATGTGATATATTTGTCAAACTAGGCTTTCAGCTCAGATCTGTGCGTGTTCTCGGTGTTGGGATGATGTTGGCCAATCGTGAAACGTGGAGATGCACAAGACCGCCTATATTAAAAAACAATTACTTCCGGATTTATGTGCGATAGCGTAATCTACACTGCGGTCATTTTTAGTGTCTAACCTATAACATCAAATAAATCGATTGTCATCAGTTTTTGAATGGTATGCACGTCCATAGTGGGATATTTGCACGCACAACACTATTAAAGGTGCCCTGCCACACAAAACCGTTTTTATTTGTATTTTTTGTTAACATGTTAGGTCCATATGTGTTTGTGCTATGTCGTGAATGTGAAAATAACAGCTACCTCCTCTGTCAGCTCTATCCACTGAAAAGAAATAAGCAGAGAAATTAAGCCAATTGCAAAAGCTCTTCAGATTGACGTGGAATTAATAAGCTCATTACTATTCATGAGCTCGCCCAGTTGAGACAGTTTTAGTAGGCCTATGCAAGGATGGCTTGTCAAGGGACTTGTGCGCTATGCAGGCTTGGAATTTCACCATTTTAGGGGCAAGGCCACTTGGCCTTCAGTTGGGCAAATTTGTGGGGGGCACAAAGGCCACATGTCAGGGCACCAAGGCCAAAGTTAACTATACAGTAGTAGGCTAAAAAAATGATCAAAATTGTATTTAGCCTATTCACAGCAGTAGACCTGCATCACTGTGTGAACCATTAAAAAAACATGAAACATGACATATTACATACAACTGTAAATCAGAGTTTCAGAACTTCAGACATTACCACAAAGTAATGAAATACGTGTGGCAGGGCATCTTTAAAGTGCATGCAATATCCAAAATGTTTGTAGAGGCGGAGCTCCACCTGTAAGATATATGACAGAATCCTACACGTGAGATAACTTCGTTTTTCAAGATAATTGATTGGTCAGTGGGCCGTAGCTTCACATGATTTGCGCTATAACTTAGCACATAACCTGCTCCCGACCAGGTTTGGCTGACAGCATAAGACACCATGGTGATTCAGCGTTGCTAAAACAGAGCCAATTTCGTGTTACAGCATACCCTGGCTTTGAGCGCAACAAACCTTGCTAACCCACTAATCGAGATTCATAGTATAGCCCACTGGTGACCCAGGAGCTATATTTGTTTTCACACCCACAGATGTTGGTGTGATGCCTGGTCTTGTAGAAATCACCATGGGGCAATGACATCCAATTACTAAAACATTCGGATGAGTTAATACATCATAAACTATTTTGCCTATTGAGAGAGAGAAAGGAAACTGAACTACCCTGGAGTTCAAGACAATTACTGAATGTAGCTTCTACCCGAAAGTGTTTGAGAATATAGTCTGTCAGCACTTGGCACTTGTCTTAGGATGGCTCGCTGGATGATTTGGCATTTACCTTTTGCTACCATTACCATTGCACCACCACATTCATTATCCTTCACTCCATCTGTCCTAATGCTGATGTCAAAGCAACTAAATTCAATAGCACATCAGTGTGAAGAGTCAGTAAGGCTATATCAGTTAGGCTATTTATGAACACTAAGGCGAGGATCACCAGCCGGCAGCAAGCGGCAGCAGCAAACGTAACGCAACGCTTAGACCATAATAAGTTTTATCTCGTTCCTAAGCAACACAAACGGTTTGTCAATTGAATACGCTCGCTTTGCGCTTTGAGAGTTAAACCAACTTCAATTACACCAGCGTTGCCACCGTTCCTCTGCTGAACCATAGAGAACAATAAGAAACCTGCCGCTTGCCGCTGGCTAATATGATCCCCGCCTAAAAGCCTCCGCCCAATGGTGCCGGCATCAGTGTGGCACACTCCACTTTGTTCGATTACATTAGATTGTATTGTTTTCAATTCAACCCCGCACACCAGAACTCTGCTTTTTTTTCTCTGCTTTTTTTTGTTGGTGCCTGTTAGGATAGGTTAGGTAGGGAAAGCACTGACTTATACGTACAAAATGTACACACACATGGCCTTTTCTAACCCTCAGCGCAGCAGTAAGTACTACTACATAGAATAGAATGACAGTTCAAGCGAAGTTAAGTCAAGGGAAGGAGAAGAGGGATCAACATCAGTTGTGCTTGTGACTTGTGACTTGTGCTTTGGTGACCCTGCTACTCTGACTCTGACTCACCAGAGTTTTCGGTGGGCTTGAGGCCCTCCAGGCCCTTGGGCAGGAAGCCCCCGTTGGCCCAGTCCAGCATAGGCTTCACCTGGTCCTCCGGGATGTCTGACTCACAGGGTGGGAAGGTCTTCTCTGCACGCGCGCTCGCCACCTGCCAGCCACAGTAGAGACAGACAGACGCAAACACACAAGGAAGGGGTGAGACACGATGAGATAAGACTGAGACAGTCTAGTGTGATAACAGAGTCTCAGCAACTGACAGGAAACAGACAACAGAATCTCAGTGACTGATAGGCATACAGACCACAGAATCTCACAGACTGACAGGCTTGGCTTCTAGACTGGCAGCTGAATGGTAAGTGAGACACTGGGAACTAACACAGGTTGAGAGAAGTAAAGTGCTGACCAGGTCTAAGCTATCAAACAAACACCTGCTAAGCTACAGGTGCTTCTCACATGATGAAAGCAAACAAGCAATATATGAACACATGAGACTGGGACAGAACCTTGAGGGTAAAACACTCAAGAACCAGGAAATGTGATGTGTCTGGGCATGGTTTTACCCCCCTGCAGTTGTCGTACAATTTGTACCGTTGGGGAATTCCTAGGACTCTCCCACGAAGTTCCTACTTACCAACTGTCACACGACACTCTCCCACAAGTCTCTCTCTCTCACACACACACATCTCTACTCATTCACAGACCATTTACCTGTTCATTCATTTACTCATAAACACACACACACACACATACACACACACACACACACACACACGCACACACACACACACACATACACACACACATATTCTCTCCCACATAAACATCAACTCATTTGCACACATACAAATTATCTCTCTCTCTCTCACACACACACACATATATGAAGCACCTGCTGCCAAGAGTAGCTATCTCATAACAGAGGACCTGCATTAGATCCCTGGGCAGGAGTGAGCAGTTGTTCTTGATTGCTTTTACCTGCTTAAGTAAACTAGTACCCACTTGGTCTTCATGACTACTTTCTTTGCACAGCAGAAGTCATCTCTTGCGAATGTGTTCACACATTTTCATTGGGTTCACACATTTCTCACACCCTTTTGCAAAACAGTTAACACAGGTGTCATTCAAAAGCCCCAAACTCTATTGGTTTTCCCATGCTAAACAAAGGGAAAACATCTTTTCACAGGTGGTATAGATTCCTTGCATAAGTCTGAATCTCTGATACACCTGTGTGAAACTGCTTTGCACAATTCTTCAATCAGCAATTATTCATTATACATAAGAGATGTCTGTTCTGTGTTGCTATTTGCAAGTATGGATCTAATGCACATTTAGACAAAGTACTGTATTGCCTATTTGGTGGAGAAAACAGTACAAAAGGTGTTTACTATAGGTCTATTTCGATGAAAATTGTAGTTCAATGAAATTTACAGTATCTTGCTAGGTGTTTGCTGTATGTCTTACATGTCAATGACAGTTACATTTTGGGAGGAATGAATACATTATTTTTTATTCAGTACATTTGGTCTTTTCACAGTTTTTTTTCTGAAACCAGAAAAATGAGAAAGTAATGGAACAGACTTCGCAAAAAAGCTCATTTTGAGAACTAGATTTTGCATTTTGTTGTCCAGTGTGTAATGATTGATTAAAGAGTGTTTTTGAATTGGCAACAAGTTGTAGTGTTTGAAGGCAAGATTTGCTTTTGCTGCATGTTTTAAGTGTTTTGAGAGAGTAACAGCCTTTTGCAAGCAAAATGTGTCATTTTGTCCAGAGTGCTTTTGTTCAGACACGGGTGTTAACTATTTTGAGAACGTGATGTCAGAGTTGACACAGGTATCACAACGATCGAGAAAAGCGTCATGTTTGTCTTGTGGTAATCACCAAACTTCCTCTGAAATACCAACAAACCTCTTCTCAGGAACTCTGGCATACACACACAGGGGCAGAGCTTGAGGGGGTGCGGGGGGTGTGGCATGCCCCCGGCCCGGGACCGGCTTGCTGTTTAAACCAGTGTTTCTCAAACTTTTTTTCTGGGGACCCACTCTTTAAAAATGACAGACTATCGCGACCCAACTCGTGACTGTGGTAGTTAACAAACTAAACTGAATGCGCCGCTCTGAACTTTCCTGCCAGGTTTATGACGCAAACCGCTACATCTCGGCTCTGGCATTGCCTAAACTCATCGTGTGGGAAATCAGGTTATCTGTCAATATTGGGTTTTGAAAGTAAGGGATATTTGCTCAGTAGGCTAATAGTAGGCTATATTTTGTAACATTTATAGAGAAACCGAGGGGAAGTTAAATTAGAAATTAGAATCGTTGGAAATTGAAAACACATACAAAAAAATATTCAGGGCTTTTAAAAAGAGATTCGGGGCTTGAGCCCCCGAAGCCACCCCCTCACTCCGCCAATGCAACCACCCAGCAGTAACTTCTGCATTCAGTGAGATTTGCACCGCCCTAATTTTACCGTCACCGTTGCAACCTCTGAGCGCTCATTCTCCAAGTTAAAGATCATTAAAAACCACTTGAGGAGCACAGTGGGACAGGAGACTGAGTGGACTTGCCATGTTGTCCATAGAGAATGAGAGAGCAAAGAAAATGGACATACACAGAGCATCGTGGACGAGTTCAGCGGGCTGGAGGCTCGTCGTATGCCCTTCAAATAGTGCTGCGTATTATTGTTGTTTTATTATTAGGGGTCATGTAGCCTAATGTTTTTGTTGTTGTTCTCTTGGTTACACATCATGTACGTTCGATGGACTTTGCTCTCCGTGGCGCTGACGCTTGTAAGGCCCGCTGTTGCGGGCATGTGTAGCCTTTTTTGGTCTAAAATTATGTTATGATGAGTTTAATAAAGGGCCCGGTCATGTGCCCCGCCCCCGCTCTGACTTGTTCCGCCACTGTACACACACACACATACACACACACATACACACACACACACACACACACACACACACACACACACACACACACACACACAAACACACACACAGGGCTCAAAATTAACTTTTTTTCTCAGTTTCCCGCAGCAGTCCCGCATTCTACTTGCTATGGACCCGCACTTAACCACCAGTTTCCCAAATTCAAGTTCTTGTTTTTTCCCCATTTTACATAATAAACATAGCATAATAATCAGTAGGATAACTTGCATCACTTAATTCACTCATTCTTGTCCACTATGTAAGTTCTGAACACTTACAGTAATTTATTAAACACTACTTTATGAACTGTAATCTCTCATCTGCTGTCTCTCCTACACAACTACGCTCATTTCCAGAGATTGCGCTATAGACTCATTGTCCATCATTTCTCTGAGGTTGCGCTAGACTTTCTTATTGTCCATCATTTTGATGGACAGGGTTGTAAACATTCCGTCAATAATCTATTTTCACGTGTCTTAAATTTCAATATCAGTTTACCATGATCTCATGACCACACATCTCAGTGAAAACAATCACCAGTATCTTAGGAAATTACCACGAAGCTGTCAGATACTCTCCGATATTCATTAGTTTTCTCAAGAATAGCCTATAGCTTAGAACTGCCACAGGGAAATTCTAATTTTGAGTTACCTTGCAACATTATCTTTTTGTCAAATCGCAGTTGCAGTATTTAGCTCAGCATGGCTTTGGTGACGTTTCGTCTGTCACTGACAGAAAAGAGAGGACTGCCATCTCGTTTTTTTTTAGAACACCAGTGTAACCTTACATCGTCAGTCAAAATTCACAATGTCATGAAAACAAATGTCATTTCCCAGCCTGCTTGCTAGTTAGGTAAGGAAAATCAGAAAGTGACCTATTACCGCCCATGCCCTATTTTCGCCCTTTTATGTGTAGGCCTGTGTCACATAATATTCATCGCTATAGAAACCAAGACAGCGGATTCCTATACTGTATTTGTACCAAAAACGACATTGTAGCCTACAGTGACTCGAAGAGCAGTAAACGGTGTTGCTGCGTGTAGGCTACAAAAGAGATCAGTTGGCTAATACTGCTTTTGCCAGCTTCCCGTTACGCAAGGTCAAACCTGTTGTATTTTCGCTGTTAATATTTTTTTTGTATTATTTTATTCAGACGAAAAAGAAACATTTAGATTCTCATGTGAACAGTTTAGGAAAAAAGTACCTATTTTGAATTTTGTTTTGACATTTTTTCTACTGTCCCACAGTTATCCCAGACATCTTTCTATTGTGTCCCGGGAGCAATTTTTATGGTCCCCAGGACATCGGGACACCGTTAATTTCTAGACCTGCACACACACACACACACAGACACACACACACACACACACAAACTCTGGTATCTCACACTGCCCATGACCTTGCACGCTACTAAATCAGCAGAGTAGTGGGAAGAGTATCCTCACTCACCTCGAGAGCCTGGAAGATGGCCCGGCGGTACGACGCCAGCTTGGTATAGGAGGATTGGTTGAAGTACTTGGGGAAAGCTGTGATGGCCTCAAGCTTATCAGCTGACACCTGAGAGGAACAGACAGCGATTAAGAGCCTCGTTTTATGTTCACTCTTCACTTATCTCGATGATTCAGGTGATAGGCCAAAAGAATACTTCAGTGTTATCCACCCCTTGACAACAACAGTAAAAGTTAATAAAAAATGGCTTGTGTTTTATTACCCATATTCTACCCATTATTGTTACATGTACAAAAATCTTTATACATCGCTGAATGGCAAAATAGAATTGCCAAAATGCTACTGTCTCTGATTTCACCTTACCTCTGAGAATTTGCCGTCCCCAAACCACTGCAGCCACCTCATGCCGTGGGTGGCCTGCCGTTTGCCTGTGGCACGCCAGGTCACCACAATGCCGGGCCACCAGGAGAAGCCTTTGATCTTCCCCCAGACAAGCTCCCCGATGCCAAAGCCTTTACTGTCCTGAGTGGGAGACAGGAGAGAACGAGGTGAAGGGGTGTCCAGACAGAGTGTGTTGGGTGGAAGGAAAGGCACAGCACGTCTCCTCCTGGCATCTTAGGGAGCCACACACAGCCAAGAGGACACTGAGAGGACACCCCACCAATAAAATCCATTGTTTACTGAATGCTTGTCAGCTGAAAATTTCAGTGCCGGTGAGCATGAGCAAGTGACAGAAAGTGTTGCCACACTCATTTCAGTGGCTATGTGCGGAGGCCTTCAGGGCTGGCTGGGTGGATGGAGCTTGCAGGAGCTTCTGGCTACCTGTGGATAGGGCTCTGTGTCTGGGGCTTGCAGCCAGGCTGCTCAGGGCCCAGGCGTGGAGAGGAAGCACAGACTTGTGTGACAGGAAGGGCTTGTGTTGCAGCTGCACTTGGAAGAGCAATGTCCAGGTGTTTGGTTTGGAATACTGTATGTTGCTCATATCCCATACTTATCCTTTTCTTCCTTCCTCTGGTAGTGAGTTCTGAAACTGCTCCTGGCACAGAGGACAGGCCAGCTGCCACCATGGCTAAGGTGTTGGGGGATTCTCAATTAGAATGTCGTGGACTGGATGTCATTGAAGTGCAGTGTGATGTGGTGTTTTGCAATTTCTATTTTCATGTCGCTGTCATTGTTCTGCTAAAAAGCACACTGAAAGGATCCAGTGTGGAAAGAGAATTCAATGCTACGTGACAATTGGATGCTTGCATGCAGTTAGTAGCCTCGTGAGACCATCCTGATCTCGCGAGCTTCAGGGTTTCACTCGCAGATCAGTCTGGCAACTTTACGTTAAAGAGAATTTGGAGCAGTTCACCAAACGAACGTCCAATCAGCGTTGGCTTTGAGGCGGGTTGAGGTGTGACGCAACGAACAACATGAGCATAGCTATCGCGCAAGTTTTATTCAAATTAGAAAGTATTCCTGGGTAAACTGTGAAGCTATGAGTCTCAGCCATGCAGCTGGAAGGAATGAACGACACAGACATCCTCCACGGCCGATTCCAGTTCATAATGGAGGAATATACTTTCTTCAGAAGTGTAGGGCCTACCGTGAAAACTTGATGGGAATTGTCGTTGATTAGGTTCATGTCACATACAAATGGTAAGTTAAAACATCTTAACGTTAGTTACGTTACCTAACTTAATTGTATGTTAAACAAAGGCATTAGAAGAACACTTTGTTTATCTAATTGGTTGATTTGGCCTGTCAATAACCAAAAAAGGTGGTGATAGACAGATGGTTTATCCAATCAGCTAACCAGTATTTCCGCCCCTTCCCAAAAGTTCTTCAATGACAAATTCCCAGATGGATATGCGGAGCAAATCCATCTGGCGGAGTCAGGTTATGCAGTTAGGACTGTGATGTAAAAGTTCCACCATGTGCTTCTACCTGTGGGCGTATCACAGGTGATATTCACTAATTAGCTGATCTATCTACCTGGAGAGTTGTGCTAAATAGAATCAGCTAATTTAAAGAATGGTTGGGGGGCGCTATGGTGCAACTGGCTACAGCTCCCATACCATATTTGGGTCGAAGTGCGTACGGGGAACAGGGTTCAAGTCTGACCCGGTTCCACCCAATCTCTCTCTCCTACTCACCTCCTGTCAGTCTCTCACTATCCTAGCACAATAAAGGCAAAAAGGCTCCAAAACACTTACACTACAAATTATTCTTTACATTTTATACTTTTACTTACTATACTTTTACTATAAATTCAACAATAGTTGGAAGAAATAAGTGGTAAGACTTCTACACCTGTGGTTAGGATGGGCTGTTAGGTGGTGGGTACCTTGTACTCGGGCTGGCTGGTGACTTCGGTGGAGCCCAGGGAGGGGGCGGCGGAGGTGGATGTGGCGCTGCTCTGGGCAGAGTCCTTAGAGTCCTGCTCCAGCAGCTCCAGTGAGGGGCTCTCAGGGACCCCTGACGGCACCACGGTGGGCTCACTGCAGGCAGATGTCTGTGTGCAAAAACAGAAAGAGGGCCCTAGTTTGAATGATGGGTAAAGTCTTCAGTCCAAGTGCAAAGTACAAAGTCTTAAGTTTAACTAAAGCCTTTTTAATAACTAGGCAAAATTAGTCCTCTAATTTAACACTATGGGCCCTATTTTGACCCAGCGCAAAGTGTATTCTTATCACGACGCAAAGCGTATTCTTATCCTACACTCGAATTTCTTGGCATGCACATCTCTTTTATTGAACAATGCGCTCAGGGGTGTGGCAATTAACAACCTAAGGTGTGGTCTGGCACTGCCACACCCCTGATTACGCCACTGACAGCTGAAGATGCACTGTCATGAGATGTAAGCAGCAACTCCTCTGTAGGATAAATGTCCTTAGGTTTTTTATTCAGTCATTCGAACATTATTGGAGTAAGTGTTGCTTTTTTTAGGTTATGTTTTCGATGGTAACACATTGTCAGCCAATAGTGAAAGTAATTAACTGTGTATAATTGTTTTGTCATTGACTATGACACCACAGTGAAGTTAGTTTCACTTTGCCTATAGGTTCAAATAATAGACGAGTGCAGATGCGTGTAGGCTATACTCTACTAGGTTTTAGTAAAACATGGTTTAGTAGAACACCTATTTCATACGGCGGTCTGCCCTGCAAGCAGATTCCTTCAAATACGCCGCTGATCAAAATACCGATGCGATTAAAATACTGATGTGCTGTTTGAAGTTGTGCTGCTTTCTGTTAAAAGGAATGACAGATGTCATTTTACTGGTTTAAAGGATGTTACGCACAAAACACACACTACCGTTTGCCTTGCCTTGGTTACATATTGGAACCGGGTTTCGGTGCCCAACCCTACTTTTGGGTGGCATTGTTTTGGCATTGTTGCACCACTTTTCATCACTGGGCCACCGTGTGAAAATTGGGATTAAAGAATGTGTGTAGGTGTAACAATTTGTACACGCATTTTTCCTGAGAAAGTCCTGAAAGTGACTAATCAAAACACTGAAACAAACCCTGGATCAATATAAAACAATTGCTCCAAGGGACAATACCACATTTTGGTGTAAATTTAATAAATCTAATAGCCTGATTTTGTCATACTCTGATACTGCTCCATTGGGCTGTGATTATGAGGTGTGTTTTAATCAAAACCAAACTTAGTACATGCACCTCTGAGCCCATCGGTAGGACGCTCAAGAAATTTGGTGATCTTTGACCTCTAGGGGGCTCTGTAATTGACAAAAATGCATTTTGGCCAGTAGTTGCTGATGTGCATTATTCTGCATTGGAAGTCAATGGCAGCCCATAGAACCGTCTGGTAAAAAGTTATACAATTTGGCACACTGATTGGGGACAGCCCAATAATTAATTTCACCAAGTTTCATGCCGGCTCCTCCAATGCTCTAGCGCCACCAACAGGCCAAAGTTGGACGTGTGTTCACGGACGTAATTTTTGACTCGTTGACCCGAATGTGAAAATCATTGGAATCCTTGGGCCAAGCCGAGTTCAAAACACCCTATGACGTCAATTTTTGACCTCTGTGTTTAAATCACAGCAAGTGTGATCATATCTCAGTCAATCTTTTATTTTTGATGTGAAACTGATGACAGCAAGTTCCATCCAGTTCATTCTAATGTGTGCGTGCAAGGGTGGGGCCCGAGGGGTGGGATGGGCAGGGGCCGATTCTTGGCCGGTGGGCTGGTTGGGGGAGGGCGGCGACACTCAACCCTGGTTCAGCCCACAAAAATCAGTTATGTTTTTGATGTGAAACTTGACCTTGTAACTCAGCCAATCTTGGGTTGTATGGCATGGAACTTGCTGTGACTGCTTAAGGCTATATGTCTGATGCAACGGCATTGACTTACATGGCAAATCTGGCCTGCTGAGCTGGCCTGCTTGGCCCCCTCATTGCTGCTTGCAGCTATATTTTGCATTGATATTTGTACTCGATGTGAATGTACAGGTTACGATAAATAATTATAAAAAATCTTGAGTTATTTGATTCACTTTTGCAATGACATGCTATCTGATATCGCCGGATTACAGCGACTACGCTAAGCTAAAGCTAACCGGGCCGTTTCTAGATTAGGACAATGGCTGTGTCGGCTGTAAAACGCTTTGGCTCACTCATCCAACTCTAGGGACTGCGGGGAGTGACCCAATTTCACCTAGGGGTGGCGTATTCCTTTAAATGTAATTTACAAAGACATCGTACCATACTGAAAGCTAATATTTTGTCACTAGCGCCCTACATCTGTCCTCAAACACCACTCTGGTTCGGGAACTTCCCGACCTCAAATGTTGTGGGCGGGGCTAAGTTCGGCTGGCATCCAGGCTGTAAATCTAATGTAATAAATCGACTTTGACAGCATATCTGTGAGCCACCTGAGACACAGGTGTGTGTGCAACTGCAAGTATAGTGTATGTTTAGTGTGTTTGTGCATTTCCTGTGTACATATACTGTATGTCTGTCTAAGCATTATGAGCATTAGCGAAAGAAAAGAGAAAGTGTAAAAAAAAACAAAAAAAGTATGTGTATGAGAGAGAGAGAGAGAGACTCCCGGTGTGTGTTGAGTCAGTGTCAGAGAGCTGTCAGAGGAGTCACAAGACCCTCCACCACTCAATCAGCACCACAAGCGAAACTGGAAACCACACACACACCCCTTAAAACACAGAGAAACACTACCAGCACCGTAATCAGCCCTCAAGCCTGAGCAGGCAAGCAGGTCAGTATAGGATGAGGGCTTATAGAGGTTCTGTTTGTTGTTTTGTTTCGAAAAACAACCACATTCCACATCTGTCCTGGTGTTAATCTCGTTGTGTGATTGACAACTCTCCAATCCCCAGCACCCTCTGCTGCAGCACCTCCAGGCTTGGAGACAGAGGAAGCCCTGTGGTAGCTATGTTAGGGAGAGCTTCCTCTCTGGAACTGGTTTAACTCTTAGGTTGCCATTAATTTAGCTAGACATTGCACAAGAATGATGATGTAAGTTAGCCAAGCATGCGTGAAAATTAGCAACCTCTTCATTATGATTATTATATGATGTTCATTATGATGATGGTCATTTAGCACATTTTTTTCCCCAACATCACACAACACAGTCCAAATTAGGATTAGTAAATGTACAACAATGTCTTTGGTGTGTGTGTGTGTGTGTGTGTGTGTGTGTGTGTGTGTGTGCTTGTCTGCTTGTGTATGTGTGCGTGTGTGGAGGTGATATTTCTCTGCGTGATGTCTCACCAGAGGGCTGCTGCGGTCAGCCTTGCTGGCCGGCTGGCGGCCTCTGTCTCTGCTGCGGGGCTTGCTGAGGGGCGTCAGGCCAGCCTGGAAGATGGTCCTGGGGGGTGGCCGCTGCCTCAGGCTGGACGCACAGCCTGGAAGCACACGTGCCTTCTCCTCCTAGGACCAGACAGGAGGGCACAGGAACATTACAAATGTGCATACACACCACTGGAACAAATGCACATACACACCACTGGAACAAATGCGCATACACACCACTGGAACAAATGCACATACACACCACTGGAACAAATGCACATACACACCACTCATACCTACATATACACACCACACATACATACCGCAGATACACGTACACACCACAAATACACACACCACATATTCAAATACACATCACAAATATACATACACATCCACACCACAAACACAAATACACACCGTAAATACTCATACACACTGCACAGATACATACACACCACACATACACACCACAAATCCACACCGCAAATACATATACACCACAAATACACATAGACACACATACACACCACAATTACACACCGCAAATACATAGACACCACACATACACAGATACATATACACCACAAATACACATAGACACACATACACAGCACAAATACACATCCACACCACACACACACATACACAACACAAATACACATACATACCACAGATACATGTACACACTGCATATACACACACACACCACACATACACATACACTGCAAATACACACACACCTTTTCTGACAAAGCTAGAATGACTGATACATTACTGTTACAGGCCAGGAAAATGGGATTTTAAAGTTAACTGCCAGAAACAACATCATGACTACAAGTTATTCACAAACAACCTCAATTGGACAAACAAAAGCACCAGACAATGATAGACCCAATCTGTGTATTCAAAGCCATGTACCAATTACAGACCCTGAACCTGTTTGTCTGACCACCTTGATACAGGCACTCATTCATTGTGTGGCATTGCCTGGATTTGTAGCTAAAGAACTACAACTATGGCTGCAATGGCAGCGAGTCAAGTTTCTGCTTATGTAATCTAAGACCTGGTGTTCAGAGACAGAGATTTCAAGACATGCCCTACCATCCAGTAACCTCCTCTGGCATTGTCGACCTTTCCTGCATGCCCCACAGTATCTGCTGCGTCTAATGGTACTGGCTACATCTAATTGCATAAGCTCCATGTCCCTTTTCTCTCCATTATTTAACCTGTTGTGGTTTCGGGTGGGGGCTCTGGGAAGACCACCACCCAGAGGGTATGCAGAGATTGCTGTACCTCGCTACAGGAGGACTCGTCTTCTGATACGGAGCGCTTGCGGATTCTCTTCCTACTGGCTGACAGCTGGTTCACGTCTGCGTCTGTGTAGGGGGGGAGGAAGTCCATGAGATTATGAGAGACAGGGAGGCACAGGTGACAGGTGGGATTAGATAACAGAGACCTTGACCGTGTCCAAGATGGTGTGTGTGTACATGTGTGTCTGTAACTTATTCTGTGTATGTGTGTGCGTTCATGTGTGTGTGTTTGTGTGTGTGTGTGTGTGTGTTTGTGTGTGTGTGTTTGTGTATGCCTCTGTGTGTAAGTATGTGAGTGCATTTGTGTTTGTCTATGTCTCTGTGTGTATGTGTGTGTGTGTGTGTGTGTGTGTGTGTGTGTGTGTGTGTGTGTGTGAGGGTGTGTGTGTGTGTGTGTGTACTAGTCTGTGGGTAGAGAGAAGAACTGAATCTGCTGCAGTTCAGCTCAAGCATGAATGAGGTCTGGCATTCTAGGGAGAGACTGAGTGTGCACATGTGGATATGTGGATGCTTGTTTGAGCCGTCGCATAAACCCAGATGGGTTCAGAAAGTATTTTTGTTAGCGTGCGTTGCTGTCAGTGTGTGTGAGTGTGTGTGTATGTGTGCGCGCGTCTGTGTGTGTGTGTGTGTGTGTGTATGCATCTGTGTGTGTGTGTGTGTGTGTGTGTGTGTGTGTGTGTGTGTGTGTGTGTGTGTGTGTGTGTAGGAGCACATGTGCCTCATGCAGAAACCCATAAAACTACATTTGAAAGCAATATAATTTTAGACCACTGCACGCGAATGTACTTAACAGAATGGCAAGAGCATTTTCCATCAAACCAACCATGCATGCACAACAGAACTCATATTCTACAAAATGATTTGAACCCTGAAACCCCGAACCCTGCTTATAACTTAGAAACATAACTGTAAGTAAATCTGTAGTACATCTGTAACTTTCTTGATTTCCTTCAGTGTGGTACAATGGTCAGAGTGTGTCCAAAGACCAAACATGTTTTTCAGCCTGACTGTTCTGCAGGGAGAGTATGGTTGTGTAAAAGTGAGGTTGTGTGAGAAAGGAGACGCCAGGCCTTGTAGCAGGCAGTGAAGAGACTGACGATCTGGCTGAGGGGGTGTCTGGTGGCAGCCTTGAGGATGGAGGAGAGATTAGAAAATGCTGAAAGGGAATGAACGTGAGGGCTCCCAGCTCTGCAGAGCGCCTCCCTAAAATACTGAAGCCCACAGCAATAACACTCTGAATCAAAGTGACCTCTGTCCAGCTGCAATGCTTTCACATAATCCAGCATTGACCAACATTAACCTACAGGCCTCCTAATTATATAGTGAGGACCATACATATATGTGTTTTCTAAATTAATTTACTTTAGAAACACTATGGCAGTGAACACTGGCAGAGCCTCAGGTGAAGTAACCAATGGTGCTGCAGTTGAAGGCTAAGTCAGTTAAATGTTTCCAATGAACAGATCTGATATTCCCTTTATTTTTCAATTTAACATCATTGAAAATATCCACAATCTTTTACCTTTTCACATTCATTTTACATATAATGTTGCTTTCAGGTGCATACCTAGCAGAACGGTTAAATTAAAATGCAAATGGAGATGGAAAAGCTGAAATAAGGAGTCTCCACTTTTCGCCTTCGCCTATTTTGCAGACTTCAAGTTACAAAAGTGAATAACTAGCCATTGAAATAGCCTAATAATACAAGCAGAAGCTTGTGTTACTTTGTACATTTGCAGTGCCGTCTGTATGTTTGCTTTCATTTCAGTGACCAAACCCTTTCTTAAGCATACAGGTTGTCTCAAGTGTCTTTAAGTCTTAAGCAAATTAGTGAACCATGTAAACACAGTAATCTGATATGAGCCACTTTGAAGTTTCAGCGATTAAAAAGTGAAAATTACAACAGCAAATTAACACAAGTGACAACAGTGGTATAAGCAGGACACTGGATTCATATTGATTTTTAAACTATTACATTGGTCTTTAATGTCATTACATTGGTGGTGTGTAGGTGTAGTTGATTGCCTCTCACTTTAAAGAAGCACTATGCAGGTCTGGTTATTCCTTCGCTGTTACTGGGTTTTTGCCGGATTTGGGCTCGCATTTTTCACTACACAGCTCCCCCTGCAGCTTCGGAATACGTGCTAACTAGCAGAGGTCAGGGCATTGCATTAGTGCTATTATGTTCAGCCGGACATAGAGAGAGTGTGTGTATGTGTGTGTGTCGGTGTGCAGGTTACCCGCAGGTGAGGCAGCGCCTCCGTTCTGCTTTGGGCTGAAGGGCGAGGGGGGTTCTGCGCCTCCGTTCTGCTTTGGGCTGAAGGGCGAGGGGGGTTCTGCGGCCGTCAGAGGACTGCTCTCGCTTGTCATCTTCAGGCCGCTGTCATTCTCCGTGGACAGTCCATCCACAGCCAGTGCGTCTCCATTCACCGCAGCCTGAGGGACACAGAGTCTTTCAGTGAAAGTCTTTCTGTAATGCGTAGCTTATAACCTAGGACCTAAATGCACGATAGTTAGGCAAACAAGGTAAACTTTGAAACAAACAGGAATCTTAATGTACAAACTAGGATTACAAGAACAAGAAACAAGCAACATCATAGCATGTGGACACGACCACAAGAACAAGCAAACACAACAGGTGGACACAAAGCCAAAACCAAAACAGTAAACCTCAAACCGTGGTACGCAATGAGCCATCCCATTGGTCACGGCACAGTGGAGGCCACTGTAAGAAATCCAAAAATGGCTTCATCAAATGATCCAGCACAAACAATGAGCAATAATACAAAATGCTATTGGCCAACATTACACCTTCATTCCACGTGGTTTGATCTGAACAGGCTGCTGCAGGTATCTGAGGGACATGCAACATTAGTGCTGCATCAAGAGTGGCATTCCATCGGTCATCGCTGCTAGTAGCTGCCTCATCTCTTCTTTCCACTTAAAAAAAGAATATTTATTGTACAGTACTGTGGAAAAGTGTTAGGCACCTATAGGATTTGTTGTTTTAGCAATGCTATGAAGACCATATATGCTTATTTTTCATTGTCTTGAAGACAGACAGAATAAAAAAAGCACTAGAAAATTTCTGATTCAGGCTCTAGTCTTTTGCATCTATTTAACTGGTTATTTTTTGCAGTGTTATAATGACCAATCTCACGGGAAGCTGAATCCAGTTGGTACTGATACTGGTACTGGTGCTGGCTCTGACACATCGGTATCAGAAGTATGAAGGAGATGACGACACTTTGACAGATCAAAGATCTCATTGAAAAGCTACAGCTGGAAGGGTTCATTGCTCATCTAAAGTGGAAAAGGCAAGGCCAAAGATTTCTAAAGAGCCTTGGTGAGGCAGGCTGACACTGTATTCCCACCTGAGAGGTCACTAGAGATGTCAGCAGCTGATCTTGAGACCCCCATCATAGCTGGATCTACCAGCAGCTTCTGGCAGGCCAGGCATGCCCGTCAGTGCTAGAGTGACCTGGGTAGGGAATGACAGCTCAAGTCAAGAGCTTCCCCCTTGGGTAACTGGTCATTATAACACTGCTAAAACAAAAAATTCAATGGCAGCTTGAGATTGAAATTGGACTGGTATCAGAACAAAACGAAATGTTGTGTATTAAATACTGTGTACATATTTCCTGTGTTCTCTTGTCATATTCTAATTAAGAGTGAGAGTGAGAAATAAACAATATGGTCCTTATGGCATTACTGAAGTAAAACATGTAAGGTGCCTAAGACTTTTGCACAGTACATGTATGGCAAGGTTACAGGCCATCTGTCAGCAAGCATGATAACTGCATGCCTGTTCGCTTTAGGGATCGACCGATATGGTTTTTTCAGGGCCGATACCGATATCAATTATTACCAAAACAGGAGGCCGATAACTGATATGTAAAACCGATATGTCCGTTGTCAAAAAGGGGGGTAGATAGTAAAGGCTATATGCTGCAAAAATTTAATTAAAAATCATTTAATTATGCAAACTTTTCCTTCTTCTTTTGATACACAATTGTCTATCAACTTGCATCACCTTGCAAGTGTAAATCCTGTGTATCATGTTAATCCAAGAGCTGAGTGATAGCAATTATTTTCATAGAGTAGGCCTGCACAATGGGCTATGTGCTTGTTAAGGGACCTGTCACAAAGAGGATGCTTTGCCATCGTGTGTGTGAGTGCACGAGAGAGGGAGAGGGAGGGGAAGAGATGCATGCGTGATGGCAAGTGTTACGGTTGAATAGTTTAACAAAACAGTTTTAAAATAGTTCTTAGGCTATTTAAGCATGCAATTTGTATCCATGTGTAGGCTATAAGCTGCACTTTTGAGAGCCTAAAAGGCACGTTAATAGCCAGCTCATGACGCGATTTTGTTCAGGTCGGATTAAATTACGGTTGGCTCTGGGTGCATGTAGACTTTTCTGACAGTCCGTTTCAAAAAGCAGCAATTAGACTTTTTGACATTCGCTATCGCATAATTTAGGACTTGTCTGTACTATGTCCGCCGAGGTGTCGCGTTATTCACAATTAACGAACGAGGTGGAGGCAGAGAACTACCGACGCGCAGCACCCGAGTTTGTAGGCTAACTAGTAAACAGCATACCATTAACGTGCATCAATCGGGAATTCGCTAAATGAAGGAAGTGGGTGCTTTACTTATTGATGCGGATCAAAGAGACAATAGCTTACAAAGTGGTGTTTTTGTAACTTCAGTGTAGATGATTGTGATTCACTGCAACTTCAGCAATGTAGGCTACCTTTCTTACCTTCGAAAAATAGCTCCGTAGGCTACAGCTGAAGCCCAGTTTGCCTCAGTGAGAATCCTAAACTTTGTCTGTGTTCAGTCTTCGATCCTGATTGGCTGCATTCATGCTAACTAACAAATCAGACGGTGTAGTGGGCAGGACAATGCTCTTGACCACAGAGTAGCAAATGCAGGGGAGTGAGAGGCGGCTTTACAGACAAAATAGCGCGTTTCATTTCAATATCGGCTTATCGGGTGGAAAAAATGACCGATACCGATTATTATAAAAATGCTAAATATCGGCCCTAATAATCAGCCAGGCCGATAATTGGTCGACCCCTAGTTCGCTTAAAGGATGAAGCTTAGGGTTGGGTATCGTTTGGGTTTTATCCGATACCGGTGCTAAATTGATACTTTTAAAACGGTGCCGGTGCCAAAACGGTTCCTGAACCGGTACTTTGTTTTTACAATAAAATGGTCTAAAGCATGAATTGCTTTTTTTGTTATTGATAAGACAAATTTGAACATGAAATTGAACTGTTTTATTCAATTTACTATCAATATCCCATTGCTTCTACGCATAATATGTTTAAATGTTAAAACAGCTTGCCATGGATGCACACACAATGCTCTGCTTTCAAGTTTATCCAGTGTAGGCGGCTTGCCATAAGGTATGTTAAAACCGCTTGCCATGGAACTGCCAGGTCATGGACAACGCCATTTGCAAGCAACCTAATCTAATGTCAGGGACTCTGTCTCTGCTTTCAAGTTCATTCAGTGTGTTCCCAAATGCTTCAAGAAATTTGATGTCTTCCCCCATAACACGCAATAGTTTTAAACATGTTATATATGCAGGTGTTGAAGTGTTTAGATTCCCAGCACTAGTAGGCATTTTAACAGCAACTAGCCTATGCACTAACAGGCCTGTCAGCTGAGCAGCTTAATTAGTGATAACGTACGGAGATGGTTCGTTGACAGCTCAGTGTTATCAATGCAGAGGTATGTAACCTACATATTTATGTTTTTGCCAGCTAACTTTTAGCATGATCTTCATATTCATTGTGATGCTATATGGGTCTCATGCACATGAAAGATTAATGTCATGTCATTATGTTCCGAACGCATAATGAAATAAATTAAATAAAGTTCTGAAATAAAGTTTTCACATTACAACTTTGCTGATAACATTTCAAATAAATGTCAGTTAGCACATTAGCAAGGTTATTGTGTAAAGTATACTGTTGATGTTGTTTCTTAGCCTTTTGCTTGTGTGTAGGCCTAGTTAGCTCGTGATATTGCTTTAAAGTAAACTACTTGGGCTCATGCAAACTGTCAAACACTGTCCACTAGCCTATGTGGTGCACCCCTCTGGTTTAAGCTTATACATCTAGTGTTATTTTAGCTAACTGTATCTGAATGTTGCTATCAGAGCAAGACGTTAGACGTGCGGTGATGCCTCGTATTAAAACAAAAAAATTACTTAAGTGGCACCGAAATGAGGCACCGAAATCCACGTTGTTAATCGGTGTAGTTACTAACGTTTGCGTCGGCACCGGTGCCTTATTAGAACCGTGTTTCGGTGCCCAACCCTAATGAAGCTATACATTTTTTTTCTGATTTTAACATGTAAATGAAGCATTCTGGTGTACTCTGAGGAATTTAAGTAGGGCTGTATCTTTACAGATTAAAATTACCGTATTTTCCGGACTATAAATTGCACCGGAGTATAAATTGCATCAGTCAAAAAATGTGTCATTAAGAGGAAAAAAACATATATATAAATATATATATATATGTTGCACCTGAGTCGCAGGACCAGCCAAACTATGAAAAAAGTGTGATTTATAATCCGGAAAATATGGTACATAGGCCTAACAGCTGTTTTGAGTTAAGGCTATGTTTAGCCTAATTGAAAAACTTGATGATGGAGAAGACATTTTCAGACCTGCCAACCTTGAAGAAATTTCTGGAGTACCACCTCAAGCCTCATTTTGTTTAAAAGCCTAATCATGGTCTGTGAAAAACACTGGTGTTGATGGAGGGACTGTGGATATGTTGTCCATTTTCATATATTTGGTCTCTATTCTATCATGTCTGGTTTATTATTACCTCTTTTTAATCCATTATTATTTGATATTTCTTTTGTGAAGAAATACATCTATCCTTCATTATGGTGATAATAACATAAAGTAGGCCAGACCAGTGGTGGAATGTAACGAAGTACAAATACTTCGTTACTGTACTTAAGTAAATATTCCACGTATTTGTACTTTACTTAAGTAGAATTTATAGTGCATACTTTTGACTTTTACTTCGTTACATTTTACAGCAATTATCTGTACTTTTACTCCGCTACATTTTTACAACACCATCGTTCCTTTTTACGATACATTTTATGATCAGATTTTTTTTCTCTCTGACAAACACGTTTGTTTTACCAGGGGGCGGGGTTGCTACCACAGGTTCTGGGCTTCGTGCCCAGCTTCTAAATCTTTGAAACATAAGCTTCTAGTCTAGACCAGGCAAAGCGTGAGCTTGTAGCCATCTGCATTCGGTAGGCTATATTCACCAGACCCATGGCTACACTGGACATGCAACTGTGTTCTGTGCCTTTCTCTGTCTGTTATCTGCAGCGTTAGGGCCTCCTCTCCGATGAGATTGCTCTCCGAGGATCAGCGAAGTTACAGGCTATGCCCATGCTTCTGTCACCACGTCTGATCATTTGCGGCACAAATGAATGGTGGACTATTATAGAACCGCTGGCGGAAAAAAAAGCGTAGCATTTTCCAGATTAGAAAATATTTCAATGTCTATGTCGTCTCGCGCAAGTGAAACTGAACCTAATCATAAAGACACCTTTCTCAGCAACTTTTCTGTTCAATCAGCAGAATTGGCATTACGATCCACCTGGCGTTTCCCTGGTCTACCCGTTAAACTTCAGGCTCTCGTGTTTTGCTGAATGATATACTCATCAGATCACCCTAGTAGATAACCAAATTACAGTCTCTAGAATTGTAGGTCAGAATGTAAACTGGGCCACAGATGGTAAGCACAATTGCATTAGCTTAAAACTATCTAGTCGAATATAGCCTAACCTAAAACTAGCTTAATTAAAATGCCACAGCCCATACTATTTTTTTTTTTTTAGAATATAGATATTAAGAGAATAAATCATTATGCAAATACTTTTACTTTTTAATACTTAAAGTACATTTAAAAGCAGGTACTTTTTTACTTTTACTTAAGTAGGGTTGTCATTGTGGTACTTTTACTTTTACTAAAGTAAATATTTCTCTGTGTATTTGTACTTTTACTTAAGTACTGAGATTCAGTACTTCCTCCACCACTGGGCCAGACCAAAGTTTTCTAGAAAAGGAACGTTTTTCTCGCGTATTGATAAGCAGTTTGCTTTTCCGATGATTGGAGCAATTATTGAGAATAGATCATCTTTATTTGTTTTATTTAAAAACTGAAACTAACGCTGTAATCATGGTGCAGTGCTTCGCTCCTGAATGCAATCATGTTTCGATCTGTAGTTATTTTCCCCTCTTGAAATGGATTTATTCTCGTTTTCAAAGAAAACGCCGGTTCTCCCCTACTCTTGCATTGTATAACACAAATGGAATGTTGAAACATTGCACTCCCCAACACACAGGCGAAAGGTCGGGTTTGCTTCATCTTTTGATGATAAGTTTAGAAGTTTTGTTAAGAAAACCTTGAATCCATGTCATAAGATGGTCCCTCACATAACACATCACAACATTACACACTATGTGCACACACATGTGCAGGCCAGTGTTTCACAGATTTTTTTATTTTTATTTTTTGTGGTGATGGCGGTGACAAGCTCAAACCCGCGGTAGGCGTCACATGACCACGGTATTCCGCTAATGTGGTTTCCGTCCCAGCCCTATCTGACATGAATCCTAAGAGGGACAGTCTCGGCTGGCTTTAGTACAGGGACTTACCCCAAGGCTTCAGACTACCCAGAACACTCATGGTCACAACATCCTTAACCAATAACAAGACTGTTCCAAGCAAAACAATGTCATTAAGTACCACTCAAAACAGTGTGTTAATGTGTGTTATTGACTTGAATGGGAAATGGGAAACAATAATGACCGCTGTCAATGGCAACAGAGTTTGTGCTTCTAATTCAGGTCTTTCATATCACTCCGCAACTACTGGAACTTCATTCAAAAGTGAAAAGCGATCAGCTGTGTTCAAGAATGTTTGATTCAAGTTCAGTGTGTGTTGTAGCGAACTATTTGTTTCTTAGCAAAAGCCACGATGAACGGTAACAAATAGGCTATAGCCCAGGCTATTTAGGCTAAATAGTCGTATTGTGGGGAGTTTATTGGTTTCGTTTTGGCAAGTAGCCATGTAATAAGCGGGATAATGTATAGAAAGGCAGTCATTATTGGGAAAATAAGTCCCTTCAGGGCGGAACAAGACCCCTCCGCTGCGCTGCACATCCATCAGATTATGATTCCTGCGAGCATAAATATGGTGTAATGTGTCATGTGGAATCTATTCTGAATAGGTACAGAATTTGTCTATATTCTGTGGGTCATTCCACGTCAGTTCAACCAGGGCCCACGCACTTAGGTCTCAATTCAGACTTGTGAGGTCTGCTGTTCAGACCCTGAAGGGATTTATTTTCTGTTTATTGCTTTTTGTGAGAGTGTTTCTACTTATCTCAGTAAGGAAAATAAATCAAGAGCCTATGTTGAGTACAAATATGTCTTCTTAAGGCTTAAACAGAGCCCAGCCAAAAACTCCAATAACATTTGTATCAACTTTGAGGGACAGCTATGACCATGCAGGATTATCCAGACCAAATGTGATGATTTTGCTACATACTATTCCTATTTATGTACCAGCATGCAAAATTTGAGCCTCCTACATGGTTTAGTTCTCTTGCTGTGGGCTTGTGAACTTTGACAAAAAAAAAAAAGGCCGAACAAAATCGACACCCCCTCCCCTGTGAAACTGGCTGTATCTTGGAAAGTATTGATCTTACATAAGAGTAATTTTACAGTGTGTCTCCTGGGTAACATAGGTACACCTGGTAATTTTTTCAGAATTTTTTGAGACCTAAGTGCGTGGGCCCTGGTTGAATTGACGTGGAATGACCCGTGTTGATTTTGAGAGTCCGCTCTCACCAACTAGGCCTTCCTATTTAAGCTAAACTGCAACAGTTTGGCAACAAATTGCACTATTTTGGAACAATAAGCTGATAACTAATTATACCAGTATGATCATTAGGAGCCGACACAAGTCTCAACATGCATGGCACAGCATGGCTTTTATTTGCACTGTATTCCAGTGCCTGGCAACGTCTAGGAAAGCATAACAGCCTGTCTCCTATGCTGCGTGAATGAATTAGTTCATTGCACAGACAAGTATGAGCAGCAGTCTCGCCCTCACCCCTCTGCTCTCTAACTTCCTGAAGAGTCTCATAGAATCAGGTGACGATTTACATGTACATCACTGAAGACAGGTCTGAATAAACACTGTGACAAAGCTGCTGAAGAAACACCTGCTGCCCTTTGTGGGAATCACAAAGAAGAGCCATTAGTGGGGAGTTAAAAGCCAGCTGGATTTGCTTTTGTGTGTGGTAAATATTGTGATATAACCTCACTGGGCCTGGTGGGTTTAGAAAGACAGGCAATGAATATATATGAAAAACACGATAGGTTTTGGCAAGGAGATTCCTCAACACATATTTAATTACCACTCCCTATCTCATCCCCCTTCTCTCTCTCTGTCTGTCTGTCTCTCTCTCTCTCTCTCTCTCTCTCTGCCTTTGCCTGGCTGCTGAGAGACCACAGGGATGAATGCCTTGCCAGCATCGACCATGTTACAACATGATGAACAACAGTACAAAATGTTAACATTTTGTAGCATTCAGCAAACAAATTCTGCTCTACTACAGCAGACAAGTGGTTGGCCAATCCGCTGTTCTCACTGCAGCCCGAGGGGCTTGAACACACCAAGACCATCTCACTATTCAAATCACATGCTACGGCGTCGCGTCCAGAAGTTTGTTGTGCCAGCCAGGTTTAATCTGTATTCAGTACCCCCGGCACTACTTTGTGCAAAGGCACAGGGGTGCAAGTTGCGGCATGCAATGTGAAAGTAGCTGCGGAGGTGTGACGAGTGTCTCCACACATTTGTGGTGCAGCAGGCAGGACGGGAGGGATGATAGGCTAGAGGAGTGAGAGTGGTGTGAGGGGTGATGGGCAAGATGGATCCCAGGCCAGCCGGCAGAGCGCGGTGCCGAGAGAAGGGGGCTCATTCTTGGGAAACAATGCAGGCCGCTGTCACATGGACCGGGAATCTTCCGCTGGAATGCCAGACATCATTCACGCCGCAGCTGTGCTGCAGCTACACGGTCAGTCAGCACTGCCAGAGTAGACCGATGCATGAGCATACACACACACACACACACAGATACACACTCTTTCACCATCACAGGCACGCTCGCACACACACAAACACACACGCACACACACACACACACACACACACTCATTCACTTACACTATGGAGTCCCCGTTCTTGTTAGTACAGGCATGAAGACAGACAAATAAGTCATTTTAATAGAAATAAATAAATATATAAATATTTAAATAATAAATAATTAAATGTTGTACAAGTGCTTTTCCCTTCAAGATTATGACTGCTATTGGTAGGGAGCACTCTTTGTTTAAGCCTACTCTTCCTCTGACTGTCATTGTTTCTGCATGCATTCCCTTAGTTTCACAAGACTCTGAAGACATGCCGCTCTTAACCACATCGGCAACAGGGAGCGCAAGCCAGTATGGTCAAACGAGACAGAAAAAGAGAGAGACGGAGAGAAAAATGATAGAGCAGGAGGGAAAGAGTGAGAGAACAACAGGGCGGAGTGGGGGGCAGGGTTGGAGGGGAGCATAGCAGAGCAGCAGCCGAAAGAGAGAACTCTGATGAAAGAATGAAAGAAAAGAAAAGACTTGGCCTGAGGGAGGGGTGAGTACGCCCCCCTCATTAGAAAGACCTGAGCGAACCCCATCATCCACCCTCTGCTACCCCAACCCCTGCACTCGCCACAATCCCCCTCAGCCACAACCCCTGCACTGCCCCCAAGCCCCATTCCCTCTCCCTCATAGCCTAGACAGGCACACCGCTGCGCTCACAGCCCTCATGCCCCTCCCTGCCCACACATCGGCGTGGACTCAGTCACCCCGCAGCCCAGCCCAGCCCAGCCATCCTGTCCCTCAGAGTGGCCGGGGTGGTTGGAGATGTGGGTGGGGGCCATGTGGATGTCTGGTCCCAGGCCCCTTTACCGAGCCCCTCCACTTACCACAGGACCCTGCACACCTCCCAACACACTTACCACAGGACCCTGCACACCTCCCAACACACTTACAACAGGACCCTGCACACCTCCCAACACACTTACAACAGGACCCTGCACACCTCCCATTTTTTATCAGCTCCTCACGACCGCTAGCTGTCCATTCCATAAGTACAGTGTAAAAAAACTGGTCTCTGTAGGCAGCCCAGGCTCTGAAAACTGGAAATAAACAAAGTGTGGGCAGCCTGTCCCCCAAAAAAAACCATGTGTGGAGCTTCACTGATACTGACGGGAGGGTTGAGCTACCACTCACTGGTGTGTTTCGTTTGGTCCTTGGTTTAAATATAATGTACGTTGTTTTGGACAAAAGCGCCTGCTAATGAATTGAAATATAATCATTGTTAAGACACATGGTCTACACAGAGGCATGAAACTAAATAAAATATGTTGTGCGGGACAATACATTCTGGAAGCACATTAGTGCCAAATTACATAACGTGGAAGCACCTCCAACTAATCTTAAATCCATACTTTTACAGCAAACAGAACATAAACTTTGCATTCACTGTATTCTGCTGCAGAATTCTGCACTAAATACTTTCCTTGAACATCTGAATAATGCTACTATATTGGTTAGACTACAAAATGTATTTTCCAAGAACTTGTACCACAGCTACAGGTGAATGAGGTTCATGGTAAGGCTATACAACCAACTTAATGCGGTTTAAAGCTGTTTTAAGAGGTTATATTTCTTCATTCAGCTGAGGTTAACAGTGGTGGTCTTTTGATAAATGAGTCATTAAACCGGTTTGGCAGAGAGATTATATCATGGTTGATGTCGCATGCCTAATCGGAAAACAAACCACTGGTGAAATGTCTCCGAATGCACACACAAGTAAAAAACAGAAAGACAGGCATACAGATCTATAGTGTCACTTCAACTTTACATCTCAAGCTCTGGGGAGAGAGAATCCAGTTACAGGTACAGTACTGTAGGTGTTCATAGATGGGAAGTTTCTGATCAAAAGTGTCTAACACACTAAACGATCAGAGTGCTTTTCAGCGAAAGCATTTTTTAAATTATGATTGCACTCCTTCACTCTTCATCTAAAACATTCTTTAGTACACATTCCCTCTTCACGCCCCCACACACACGTGCACCCCCTCTAGTTGGGGTGTGTGTGGTGTGGGGGTGTGTGTGTGAGTGGGCGAGGACGTGCCACTAATGTACAGAACAGGGGTGAACCAGTTTAGAGGGTCATTCAGTCCTGCTCCTCGCCTTTGTCCCTCCCCCCAAACCCCCCCTTGTCCTCTCCTCTCTCCTCCTCATGCAGCTCACTGCGAGCAGGGCCGAGGGGCCCCATAAGATTCCTCTGAGGGCGGCTTTTGTGAGATTGAGGGACGGAAGAAAGGGAAGTCAGGAGAAACAGAGGCAAAGGCCCAGGTGGCTGAAAATCCCCTCAGCATCACCGCTGTGTGCATACCGTTACACAACACACATATTTTCGCTCTCACACCTTTACATTTACACACACAAATGGTATGCACACACACACACACACACACACACACACACACACACCATATACCATATATGCTTGTATGGGTGATAAATGCAAGCTTCTACTTACATACTCAAATTGCCACAATGCCTTTTAAAGATAAAACACAAAACATGCATAGCATACATAGCAAAAATACAAACACATGCTTGCACAGTCACGCACACTGTACAGAAATATATGCTCCGAGAAATGTCTTTAGAGAATAAATCAATGATGCCTAATCCTCTGCAGTGACCACTGCAAATGTGGAATTGGGATCTGTGCCCAGGCATATCCATGCTAAGGTTACAACTGACACGCATCAGCCACCTCTGCACATACACACACTCATAACTGACAGACACACATACACTCACACTCACACACAGACACACAAATACACACACACACACACACACACACACACACACACACACACACAAACAAATACACACACACACACACACACACACACACACACACAAAACCATTAACCCCTGTAAGTACACATCTGCAGTAAAGAATTAAATCCTCTGCTGCTACCATGTGACAGTTTCATTGCCTAGCAGACACGTTGTGTCCAGGCAGGCGTGAGGGAGTGGCCCTGGGCCAGAGGGAGGGAAACCGACTCCATCTCCTGTCTCAAGGCACTCTGGGAATGCTGATCAGATAAGGGGTAGATTTCTCGAGCTGACATGTGATGTGACGTGACAAACGCCGACAGGAGCCAAAAGAGGAAGTGTGCATCCTTACATCCAAAACAAAGCCTACCACTAACACACCAATAGCATAATCAATTTTGTACAAACCCAAGTTTCAGAAACTGTGTTTTTGGAGTGACAGACAGAAAGAGTGAGAGTGAGAGCGATAGATAGCACAAGAGCGAGATAGGGACAGAGTGAGAGACAGAGGGATAGAGAAAAAGAGTGAGAGAGGGATAGGGAGATAGAAAGAGAGAGAGAGAGAGAGAAAGAAAGAGAGGGAGGAAACTCCCCTCTGCTCGGTCGTTCCCCTTCCACTGCCTGAACCCTCCTCCACTCTGTTGAGTCATCCACAAACACAGCCACCGCAGAGCTGCGCACCTGGGCTCTGAGGTGTGAGTGACTCAGAACAACCAGGCAGTGGTCTCCAGGTGAAGGAGTCTGAACTCTGTTGTGCTGCTCAGCAAATGTGTTGTGTGGTGACAGATCAAAGTAAGGGGGGAAAAGCTTAACGTAAGTCCTTAACCTTTGCAGGAGAGTTCATTGTCTTTTGTGGCCTCTTCACTAACTACTCCTAAAGATACATTCATATACTGTACTTTTGTGAAATTGAACCTATTGACGAGTCAGCAGCGTCAACAAAGCTAGGCAGTTATGAGATGCAGTGTTTCCCACAGAATTGGATTCAATTTGTGGCGGTAGTGTATAGGTCTAATTGAGTGCCTGTCACTTTAAGACGTTTGAGGGAACCCTTGCAATTGTAACACAGTTGAAAGGCTGCTGATGTCAGTGTTGCCAATTTAGCGACTTTGTCGCTAGATTTAGCGACTTTTGTCCGTCTCTGGCGACTAAAAAGTATATCTAGCGACTGATAACAAATCTGGAGAATTTTTCGTGTGTCTGGCGACTTTTGTTTTCTCTATGCATTATCCTTCGGTTTGCCCAGGCTGACTGCAGCAGCAGCTTAAAGCGTGAGAAAAATCTTCTCGCAAAGATGCCAAACTCTGTTTCGTTGTTGAAACGTCAGAAAAACTCCCCTCTCATGCCTGTTTCGTTAGTGAATTATATCGCGAATTTGCCCAAAGCGTTGCCCCATGATTATAAAAGCAATGACTGGCCTATATAGTATCAACCCATTTTATTACAAGGAAGTAGATGTTCTATAGATCTAAGCTCAGACAATGCTCATTGGAAGGTGCAGCAACTTCGGCTGAAATTAAACTTCGGCTACAGAAAGTAAAGTGTAGCCTATCAATAAATATACAAGTATATTAAATCAAATATATTTAAACTAGGCTCTTAAAGCTGCCTATATGAGTAGGAGAGTAAAAGGGAATTGAAGGGCCATTACCGTTTGTTTTTGTTTTGGGGGGAAAAAAAAGACGTGCTGACGTAATTAATATGCAAATTAGCGTGTGACGTCATCTAGCGACATTTAGCGACTTTTGGAGCTGGCTTTAGCTACTTTTCATTCGAAATAAATGTTAAATGTTAATTCATATTAACTGACATGAACCCTACATGAAACATAACTGTCTAGCCGCGAGAGAGCGCTCTCAAATGCACAAGTTCTGTGCACTTTCAGTCAGAGATTAGGTAGGCTATGCCTGAAGCACATGTGCATACCTAAAGCCTCAAATTATGGCCGGGATTCTATTTATAGCCGGGTCTCAGATTCGGACCAATAAAGGCCAGTAATAATTTTGTTTCAATTTAACTCATAAAAGAGCTCTTCTTAATATTTTATATTTTTGGTTGGTTTAATATTGTTGCCAATGAAAAGTCATTGTCTTACACCACGAGTCTCCAACACGTTGCTCTCAAGCTACCAGTTGCATGCCGCCCCCTTCTGAGCTTGCCAGAGGCTGAAGCAGTAACCTACATTTAAACACAATTGTTGCTGCCAGGCATCAGCCTACGAATTTTATAAAAAAGTAAACCATGCAGAAATAAAAAAATAACTAAATTTAGGCTATCGTAGACCTCTTTGGTTATACGGAATAAGGTTTCCATGTCAGCACAACACACTTCCATTAATTTAAATGAAAGCGGATGCCTTATCTCGCAATAAGCGGATGGAAACCCTTTCATGAACCATCAAATACCCCACAGATTTCAGTGGTCATCAGTCCCGATATTTAGCAATATCAAACAGTACAAGCCATGCCCCAAATAAAGGTGCTGTGCTTTGCGCAGCCTAATTAAAATACCCATAATTTGAGAATTTACGATAGTCTGTCTCCTAAACATTCCTCAGTCGTTATCTAGACATGCATGAAAACATTTTAAAACAAAACTCACTGCCATGTAGGCTAATACTTGATCACTGTTTTGCTACTAATTATCTTTCACATAATGAATATGCACACTAGAAAGTGAAAGTAGGCCTACAATGCGCTCCGTGTCTGTATCTGTCTGTTTACGTCCGCAATCGATTATAACGTTCCTCAAATGGAGAGCACATCCATGTTCTCTCGCGTTATAGGCTGTCATGCTTCTGTGTTCGCAATATTCCTGACGGTTCCTGATTCCTGACGATGCTCTGACAGACCTCTGAAGTTTGCCTACAAAAAAGCTACCATCTATGCCA
The DNA here is from genome assembly GCF_017589495.1 of Alosa alosa. Classification (NCBI taxonomy): domain Eukaryota; kingdom Metazoa; phylum Chordata; class Actinopteri; order Clupeiformes; family Clupeidae; genus Alosa; species Alosa alosa. Next base: position 8,153,018 of record NC_063192.1, read on the forward strand.
GGGGTGGCCAACCAGTCCAGCATGAAGAGCCAAAAAAAAAATTCAACACAACTCAAAAGAGCCGCAAAGATATCTGACACATCACAAATTCCCCATCACTGAATGACCTATTACCATGAGAAATGCTCCGATGTAACAACTGATAAGATGCCAATGTGACCGTCAAATGTTCCGTTGAGTGACTCCGTTGAGTGCTTCTCTGACTGACGTCTATGTACCCTACCTTTACCTTGTACTTGGAAAGGTCAGTGCCTTTGGGAAATGTTCAGGTTTGAAGCTTTATGCATCAGTTAAGTCTGGTATACCAAGTGCCAAACTAACGTGTTAAACACGTTTTTAACGGTGTTATTTTGGTTATGTTGAAATATCAACCAGAAGGGTTATGCTAGCCTACAAAAAAGATTAATCCTCCCTTTGAATGTCCGTGTTCCTCTTTCTATTTAGCCTACTCTTAGCATCAGGGGTTTCCTGATTGCAACAGTAGCATTACACCTGGCTAAAGAAACAAACGTTTCTGCTTCTTTATGGGCTAGATTTATATCCATAACACGACAGTAAAATTATTGTAATTTAAACATTGCAGCCTAACTATTGCCAGTACTATCAACTTATGAAAAGCATTTTCATTTACTAGAAAAATAGGCTATTTCAAAGAATAAAAAACTATGAATCCAAGGAGAAGTGAGAACATCAGTTGAGCAGCCGCGAGCCGCACGAGAGGAGGCAAAGAGCCCATATAAGGAGATCACCTGTTAAATTCTCGTGCAGGCCAGGGAGACGACGAATTGGGAGATGCAGACGTTTTCCTGAACGCACTTTTGTCTTCAACCTTCGAGTAGATATTATAATGTTACGTGAAGGCAGCACAATTAGATTTTTGCTACCCCAGAGCTAACTTGCGACTTGTTAGCAAGTTAGAGAAATCAAGTTAGACTCCAGAGGTCTATGATGGTCGGACGTGACAAACTCGCGTGCAGAAGACTCCTAGCTCCTACCAGAAAATGCAGTCTAGATTTGGCGCCCAGTGAAACCAAGTGAAACGTTGTGTGGGTATGAAGGATTGTGCCACCACGAAAACCCAGAGAAGGTACATTAACATTTTGGTAATTTGCTAACGTTCTTGCATATTTTTAGACTCAATATATCATTGAACAATCTGACGAAGCAGCACATAAAGTTAGCTAGCTAGTTAATGTTAGCTACTTGTAAGTTACATCACTGGCTGTGCCGCTTGTCTAGAAAGCTAACGTTAGACAATTAGCCTGGGTGTTCCCATGCTGCCTTGCGCGCGATTTGATTCACGCTGCTAAGGCAGCCTGGAGACCATGGAGCAAATTTTCGCCTGAGATAGGGAACCAATCACAGAACAGGGGGAAAGCAAGGCGATGATGAGCTATGCACAGGCGCATTTGATAGACATCCGTGGCACCCAATAAACGGATCTGGGCATTTTTTTCAAATACGAGAAAATGAACGTTTGGTTCCCAGACCACGTCTCATTGAGAAGTGGTGGCGCTAGCCAGGCTATTAGACAATTTAACGTTGCTAGCTTACTTTGCCTTATACAGCTTTAGTCTGTATGTTTTGAATGGTGTTAAGCCATGCTGTAGCCAAAATGCACGGAATTTTAAAATGTCTTTGGGATGTCAGTCAAGATGACGAAGCTAACGTTATTGCCACTGGTTTAAACTGGTTCCAGCTCAATGCCACTGAAAAGAGGCTGGTAGCTTCTTAAAAAATTGGAAGACTACGCTAGACCATCAGATCAAATTTCTGAACAAACAGCGTACCAAAATGGTAAGTATATTTTTCCCCACAATATGTTCTCACTTTTGTTTAAATTACAGCATATTGTAACAGGAGTGAAAGGGCATTCTTGTAACCCAGGTAAACTAGGAAGTAGCGTTGCTGCTGTCGAGGGATCGAGAAATAGGCAAGTCAGCATCTGCAGTCATGCAGTCAATAGCATCTGCAGTCATGCAGTCATGCAGTCAATAACTTACCAGTCAACATTTCTTTTGCAATTAATAGAATCTGTAGCATGCAAATCAAACCAGCTATTAGCCTAACTGAAATAAAACCATGATATATCTAGGTATGGTGAAGGGTATGTGATGTGGGGCTATCTATCTATCTTTTAATTACAAAGGCCAAGGGAACTTTATCAGGATGCATAGTCCATTCAATAACTGGCCTTTAAAAATAAAAATCTGCCTGCCTCTATGGGATTTTAACATAGGGGGTTCCTTACTTATGCCTCCTGTATTTTAAGGAATAACATTTATTAATTCTACGATACCTGGTTCATTCACAAAGAATATTGGTGTGTTTAAAGGTTGGATTTTTTCCTCATTTTTAATTGAGGCATTAAGATCAATTTCAACAGATGATTTATTGTATTCCTCTTTTAGTCATTTCAGCCTGGTTGTCTTACCTTATGCACAGTTGATGGTTTTATAAAAGACACCCCTACACCAATAAATAGTTCATGTAGACTGTCACACAATGGTAAGTGGAACATTGGCCACAGCTTGTAACAACTTCATTTTTACCATTCTTTGCGTGGGGATGTGTACACAAGGATGTGTAACCTTGTGTAAGGTTAACTTGGGAATTACAACAGAAAGCAACACGTTTCAGCGAATCAAAATCAATGACTGGAACTGTCAGTTTCAGAGCTATTATTACCACACTGATAGATTGATTTTTGCTTTTTATTTGCAGCCCTACGTTATGCACTGTGGAACGCTCTGCGGATGGACAGCTGTGGAATCCATAAAGGTCAAAGAAGGCTTTTATTCACGAGGGCTGGAGGTTCCAAAACATCCATGAACCTGGGGTAATTTTCTCTTATTTTAAATTATTTCCAATTGTGGTGAGCATTATTGGTGGGCTTTTTTATAAAGTGTAGGCCTCTATTGCACCAAATAATTCAGCCTTTATACAGTTAACGTCAAACTGTGTAGCTACGAAAGCTACAAAATCACATTGTCATAGAAATGATAGAGGCAAATTTCCACTAGGTTTTATGAAGATATTTTACAGATGGGCTGAACATACATCAAAAGTTAAAAAAAAAAGACATGGCCAAAATGATTAACTCACCAACAATATTTGTTGTATGGTGTATACTGTATTTTCTGTATTTTGTTTTTGTTCTTGACAATTGTCAGTGTCTCTTGAGTGATCAGAGCTAAATGTTTTGGGCTAATTTAGATGTGATATTGAGTCATTGTCTTTGATTTACCGGATTGACCCTAAAGCACTCCTACTTGTTTACAAATCACTTAAAGGACAAATCCGGTATTAATTGATCCATAGCTCTGGTTGGAAATCACTGCTGTTCATAGGAAAAAGAAAATGTGGCACAGCCAATTCTGAGTTATGGACAGGGAAGTATAGCCCAGAGCCGTATAGAAGTGCTTTTGGTATTCCTGACCTAATGCAGGGTAGCCGCGGGGTCTTAAAAGTCTTTAAACGGTCTTAAATGTTATGTTCCTTCATTAAGGTCTGAAAAAGTCTTAAATTCTGTTGCCGAAGTCTTAATTTTTTAAACGAAGGTCTGCAAGCAAGGTGAAATGGGGGAAAAACAACTACAATGTGAAAATTCAACAGGGGTTTGCATAACATCAGAGATCATCTAATTTAGTGTTGCACGGTGCACCGATACTACAAAAGTGTCGCAATAGCTATTAGCAGTTGTCACAATACCTAATTTTATTAGTATCAATACTTTTAAGAATGACCGTGTTCTTGTTCGTGTGCACAAGGCATGCTTCTAGTGCCTCCTCCCCAAGCCTGTGGCTGTGCGTCTTTTCTCCTCACATGCGCAGCTGTCGTGCCATAAACAGCGAGACATGGCTGCTAGTTTAGCTTAAGTGATTCTCTTGGTAACACATAATAATAGGCTAATATCAAGTTGATTTGCTCACCTGCACCTCTCAACTTTGTGTTGCTAACCTACCTAGGCTATGAGATGTACGTAGGTCTACTATTGGGTTTAATGTCATTTAGAAATAGGCAGCGCAAACTTTTATACATCTGGAGAGAGCTCCTTGCTAACTAATTCTGCTAGCTCAGGTCATGTGTGTGTGTCATTCGTCATTAGTGCTAAAATCATTATTGAACATGATCCCTTCTATGAACTTGATAGTTTTTTATTTACATTTACTTTATCTAATGACAGACAACAATGAATTGCATCCCACATATCCTTATACATTATGTGCAACTATTATTCACTAGCCTAAAACCGTGAGACTGAAGGCTACAGTAATTACTCACGTATTTCTTAAAGTGACAAGCACTCAATTACACCTAGGCCTACACACCACATTAAAATTTGCCTAGGTGTAATAGTTTAAAAATAAATATTAAGTATTCAAATGACTAAATATGTTTAGCAATTAAGCAGATTAATAGTAATTATGCAGATTAAAAACTACTATACATTAACTGTACACTTTATATGAATTCGAAGGTATATGAAATAGAAACATATGAAATAAGCCATAATTTTCTGTGTGTGTGGAAAGAGTCAAGCAGAATCTAGGATGCCCACTGGTGTGAATGATAACACTATATTCAATATTACTGATGATGTCAAGGTGGTCTGGGCCCCCAAATCAAATACATTTTTTAAGAAGTATCGAAATCACTATTCTTGATGTGGTATCGGTATCGAAACAATAATTTTGGTATCGTGACAACTACACTAGTCTAATTTCTTGGAAAATGTGCAAACAATACTTTGGATTTTCGCACCGGCAGCAATGAATCAACATAATCAGTCGAAAGGAAAGGACAGCACATCATGGGGAAGTGTTGTATTAATTGTCATTATGGATTTGATCTGATGTTTTACAACCGCATAATGGGTGTGATGTACAGTAGGTCTTAATTTTCATGTAAGTGGTCTTAAAAAGGTCTAGTCTTATTTGGGGTGGTCAAACCTGGGGAAACCCTGTAATGGAAAGAAGATACCGAAGGCTTTTTTGCCATATTGAGTCAGCTTTATTTTCTTGTCCATAACTTGTCTAGGTTATGACACATTTTATTGTTCTTTGTCCTTTGGACAGTGCCTGGTGAGCTCGAACAACAAGGCTTTGAATCAGTTTACACCAGATTTGCCCTTCAATGAGACTGTGTAACATGTTCCAGCAATACTCATCACTTAAACCTCACTGATCACAGGAGAAATGTTCCTGTTGAAACCCACTATCAGAACTAAACAAGGCAACGCTGCATTTAGTTGTTATGCGTTCTGACTATGGAGCCAGCTCCCAGATGACCCAAATTACTTTTTTGACATCAGGACTCTGAACTAAACTTTTTTCAGATGCCCATTTTTTTTTTACACTGAATAGGCTTAGTCCAACCAAAACAAGGTTTTGCCTAGCGGTAAGCTGGATAGGGGTTAATCCTAGCCTGACAATACAGTTTACTCACTAGATGAGGTGAGGGAATTCAACAAACTTGTTTAAGCTTGACAAATATATCAATAAAATCTGTTTTTCAATTGGGAAACATATAGCAAATGTGAGTGGTAGCTATCACATCCCCCATTCTGTGTTTAAGTGATTAATAAGGTGTGTCTGATCTTTGTGCTGTATCAAAATTCCCACAGTTATGAAAGCAGACGGTCAAACAAATGTCTTACTTTGTATTTTTGAGTGGCTCACAAACTATCAATGTTCTATTTTCTGCTCTTCTCTCCCTCCTCCCTTTGGTTGGTTCCACCACCAGGATAAAAGACGCAGATTGACCAGCCCACGCTTTCATCCACCATTGTACACAGTATGGCACGCTTTGGCACAAGTTCAGTTTGTTTATGTTATTGTTTATTAGTTCATTTATCCATGTTGTATGAATTATAGATAGTCTCTTATAGATTGTCATTGTGCAGTTGGTCCGTACAATGCAATTTGCTTGTGCAGCTTTTAAAAATAATACTCACATACACACTCACACACAAAAAATAAATAAGAATACACATTATAAAAAGAACATATCAAGGCATTAACATGGTTCCATTGCTTGAAGTCCATTTTAAAGTGCATCTGTGCAAGCCCCTATTGCTTAAAGTCCATTTTTAAAGTACAACTGTTTTGCTTTGTTTTATAAAATAAAAGTTTGAAATGCTTTGGAGTGCCCTATTTGTTGACCCTCAAACTGATATCTCAATTGTAACTCCTACTTCTCAACAGTTTCTCATTGCAATGTCTCCTCATTTGCTCTATTATTTCTCCTAAGGAGAAACAAGTTGTAAATGAGACTACACTCAAACATATAAGAGATCTCCTGTATTTCTGCTAAGGAGAAACAAGTTGTAAGTGAGACTACACTCAAACATATAAGAGATCTCCCGTATTTCTCCTGCTTTTTAAACTAATATCTCTTATGTGACTCCATCTGCTCTATTATTTCTCCTAAGGAGAAACAAGTTGTAAATGAGACTACACTCAAACATATAAGAGGTCTCCCGTATTTCTCCTGCATCTCAAACTAATATCTCTTATGTGACTCCTACTTGTCTTATTGCTATGTGTCTCATCTTTTGCTTGTTTTATTTCTCCTAAGGCAAAATTAGGAGAAATAATTGTGACAAAAGTAATACTTAAATGATCCTTAAAAGAGAATCACCATTTTGCCTCTTTAGCAACAGAAGGGATACAAACGAGAAGCAAAAGTTTCCTCTGGGAGCACCTAGGCTATAATTTGACTTCAGCGGTGAGAGAGGAAGAGAGAGAGAGGCACCCGCAAAGTGGTCCTGCGCGCTCGTGTGTGTGTGCATGGGGTTCAATTGAAGTCAGAGTTGGTCCGTCCAGTCAATAATCACGCATTTTCATGTACCACATCAGCATTTTTGTTCGGTGAATCTTTTGTAAATTGCTTTACAATTAGCGCGGGCACTCGTCAGCAGCCTTCGGCTTGCCTCTTGCCGCTATTCACTCCTTCGTCTTCATTAACATTCTCAATATTTTTGGCCTCTATGTATCCAGTCACATCTGTCTGTTCTTGGTCTTGGATTTTGTGAAATAAATTTCTAAATATCACCTGCTTGCTGCAGCTTTGGTCTGCACGTCCTATTGGTCTGTGCACTTCTTTTTAAAACCGCATCTTTTTCTCTCTCGTGGGCATTTAATCTGCTGCCGGCTTCTCACTCCACATCGCCCAAAATGCTTGATTGAATTGCATTCTCTACATTTGTAGCTAAATTATTCATGTACCACATCAACATTTTTGTTCAGTGAATCTTTTGTAAATTGCTTTACAATTACCTTCGGGCCTATAGGTCTAAGCCTGCTTCGTTCACGTCCTTTTAAAACCATCTTTTTCTCTCTCATGAACATTTAATCTGCTGCCAGCTTGTGACTCCACATTGGCCAAAATGCTTGATTGCATTGTATTCTCCACATTTTAGCTAAATTTTGGTGTACCACATGGCATTTTATTTCAGTGAATCTTTTGCTTTACAATTAGACCTTCCGGCCCTCCTCTTGGCTGCCTTCACTCCTTCGTCTTCATTAACATTAATCTTTTTGGCCTCAATAGTCCAGTTACATAGTCTCTGTTTTTGGTTTTTGATTTTGTGAAATACATTTCTAAATAAATGCGACTTATAGTCCAGTGCGACATATATATGTTGTTTTCCTGTTCATGACGCATTTTTTGACTAATGCGACTTATACTCCGGAGCGACTTATAGTCCGGAAAATACGGTAGGCTAAGCATGCTAAATTCGACATCCAAACAGTATTCTAACGTTAGCTTTGAGATACTGCTTGATTTCATAACTTAACTTAGTTTAGTCTCTTCAATGTAGCCTACTATGTTGTGATAAGACCTTAGCAGAGTTCACTTCAATGCAGCAGTTTTGAACAAATTTGTCACAATGCTAAGCGGATTTAATAGCAATTTAGCCAGACGTCTTCTATGCAATGCTTCTATGTGGCAACAACAATCCTTCAACAATCGTGAATATTTTGTTAAATGCACATGCAGAGGAGTGGCAGCAGGCTACGAGAGAGAGAGAGAGAGCGGGGCGGGGCAAGGAAAGGCTGCGTGCGTAAAAAGCGCAGCTCAATGGCAATGCAAGGATTTGACCTTATATTTAATTTAAATTAAATTAAACATAGAATATTAATCTGTGGCGGCCGATTTTTATTTTGTGGCGCCCCGCCACAGATTAGTCAATGTATGGGAAACACTGTGATGAATGCTTGTTGGAGACCGTTAGAGTTAATACAGCCTCATCTATGTGTAGATTTAAGTAGTGATAATTCCAATCCCAGTTAACAAGCCTTAAGCAGTTAGTATTACGTCAATAATATCACACTTGAAGAAGACATTTCTGTTTTATTCGCAGAATTACATAATTTCTTTGAGCTGGTGAAGTAACATATGCGCTGTTTAACAAGTTCTGCATGTAATATAGTTTTCCGTGCCACTGTGTAGCAGTGCTACTGTTAAAGCCTCTGGGTGGGGGGTACAGTATCCTGACAAATGATAAACTTGCTGTATTCTATTGGCTGAACTTCTAGGATGTTCTTCAGGCAAAGTTCAGTAGCAGTAGTTCAGTTCAGCAGTCTAACTTACTAGCACTAATTATAAGGGATGCACGATATATCGGTGGCCGATATATTATTGGCCAATAAGTGAAGAAATGAAAATATTATTATCGTTCCGATAACAGAACTCAAGCCGATAATTTGAGGCAATAGTTTTTTAAGCTCTAATTTCCCGACTAGGCGTACATTAAGGCCCGTCTGGCTACACTGAGCTACTTGAGCTTGGTTGGCTATACTTCTTCCTCAAAATAATGTCAGCGATGTGGATGTATTTCATCATTCTAACAAGATCTGTGGATCTGCGTTGAATCTGTGCATCCCAAAATCCTCTCGTGAATGATCCTCCGTTTAACTTTAGCAGAGCAAAGCTCAGCCTACTTAGAGTCGTCTTGTGCTGGTGTGTTTGCACTTTACCACGCTAGTCGGGAAAACAAATAGACAAACTCTTTGTTGGGATGAGTAGATAAGTAGGCCTAGTTCTAAGTTGTATTTTAGTATTACATTTGCATTTCGTTAGGTAAAATTACTGCAATTAAATAATGCTTATTAAATGCTGTCCCCAATTCACTTTTCACAATTATTTTTCAAGAGTAATATTATCGGTTATCATATCGGTATCGGCCACAACAAACCAATAAATATCGGTTATCGTTATCGCCCCTAAAATTCCATATTGGTGCAACTCTACTAATTTTAGCCTTGTACACTGCCAGCATGTTAACCTGTAGAGCAGGTGTTCTTGGTAAGGCCTGGTAAGTCACAGAGAATCACCACACATAGCTTGCCTACTCTGTAGCCAAAAGCCAATTTCCTCCTCTTCTTAAAGGGAATGGAAGGGAAGGGAAAACTTCACCATAACTTAATTATGTTACAAAATGCTAAACAATTAGCCTGACGAGCCAGACCCATTAAAATGTAGGGTCTGGGCACTCACCGTTCGCAGTGCTCAGTCCGAGGGGCGGGATAATCGGTTGTCTCTTCCCTCTGCACGCAATAGGACAGCGCTATGAGTCACATGTGTTTTCCCACCAGCGGAGCTATGGCTAGTTCAAACTTTTGCCAACTTAAAAAAAAAGCTTAACTCGTGTCACACTGTTCGCTAACAGCAACATCCATCTTCTTTGTTTTCAAGTAGCAGGGAATTCGAGCCAAACCGTTGCAACTCTGCCATCAATCATTATATTAAGCACGCCTAATGTCTCTATACACGATTTGATTGGCTTGATAGAAGTTTAATTTTTCCAGCTCACAAGCCAACGAAGAGTTGCTAGACTAGCCCTGGCAACAAATGTAATTTGCTGCCGCTAGGGTGCGTCTAGATTTCTAGGCTACTAAAACATGAAATTAATCTAAGAATAATTATACTTGGTTTTAAACTAAAAGCATTCAGGAACTGAGACTACTCAAACTTCTCATTTGTCAGCAAAAGCGACTACTAAAACTTTTCATCTAACTTCAATGGGAAATTCCAAAATAATAAGGAAGTAAAAAAGCAAACTACAGATAAAAAAGTAACTGACCACACTCACAGATTAATCCTTAATAGAATACGTAGATATATACCCTGTAGTATCACAGAGAAAATCCCAAGTCACTGTTATGGACGTGCAAATAAGAAAAGTGTCTTCTTTGTCATCCAAAAAGCATAGTGAAAAAACAAAACACTGATACACTCAAACAAGATAAAGCTTCCTATAAAAATCCCTTGAACTGATGGCAAAGATATTGTAAATATTTTCTCCAAGGCTATATCATAGAAAGGGAAAACCCCACCGTAACTTCTGTGACAAGTTACAAAAAGCCAACAAAAATGTAACCCTTTCAGCTGGCCATGTTTACCTCCAACTAAACTGAATATCACTTGTGACTCTCCATATCCAAGAACTGCAGCTAAACGGCTACCGCTAACAGACTATGGAGACTCTCCTCCTTCCAAGCGGTCTTCCCCAGTCACATAATGAGGCCACTGTGGCATGGCTCAGTGCCCCCCTCTTTTTCTTCCCTCTCGGGCTGCAGCTGCCTGTGGTCTGCCAAGGGATGCCCTGGCCAGATGTCCGGCTCTAGTCCGGCGCCAGTTTACTCTGCGAGCCCAATGGATTGTGCACGTCGGTCGGGGACTGGAGGCCTGACAACTGGCCAGTACGGAGACGGGAAGGAAGGGAGGGATAGAGGGAGTGGGGTGGGGTAGGTGGACGAAAAAGGATGGACAAAAGGATGGTAATGCAGAGTCAGGAGCCTACAAACACACTCTACAAAGAGACATCTATGAAAGTGAGAGGGAACAACAACAGGAGTAATGGGAAGTTAAGGACAACACATTTTATCACTATCCTCCGGAAACACTGTGTGCAGACAGAATATCAGAGAGAACCATGAGCTTACTATGTGCACAGGGCTTAACTGGACATGTATCAGAGGCTGGAAGCACTGCAACCTCCACTACACCCACCAACTTTGACAACCTAAGAAATTACTCAGTGATTTACTGGAGAATGAAAGAACTGCCTACTCAAGAGGACAGGCTTCCAAGTGTGAATCGGGACCTCATCTGGGGTGCTGATGCAACAGTTGTGTAACTCCAAGCCAAGCCAAATCAAACTCTGAGGAGAAGACATTCCTGGGATGACAGCATTATTGTCTCTCCTGCACACAACCAAACTCCCTTTAATTGAAAACTGTGAAATGTGTTTTTTTCTAACCGACCAGCCTTCAAGTGTTGAAAGTGGGCTTGAAATATAACAATGCCGTGGATAAATTCAAAATTGTGATTTTGATTAAAACTCGTTTAATTGTGTATCCCTAGTGTCTTCACTGTAAGTTGTTCATTAGTGCTTTCCATGTTTCAAACCGCACTCACTGTCAGTATGATGCTCTCATTATATGAACATGACAATGTTGCTGCTACGTTTACGTTAAAACAGCTAACTTTTCTGCTTTAAATTATGAAACAAAATGGAGTGAAGGCTGGTATTCATACCCACTCTCTTTCAGAAAATTGTGACTGTCAGAAAACTGTGGCGAACCAGGCTACAGCGTCCGTACCACCTTGGGTCCAGGTGCCCACAGGGACATGTCCCGAACGCACCCTGTCTCTCGCTCCCACTTGCTTCCTGTCACTCTTCACTGTCCTCTATCAATAAAAGACAAAAGGCCCCCAGAAAAATTCTGCGCTCATCATTTCACCTTTGGTCCACGCATGAACCATTTACGTGATGATGTGGGTAACAGTGAGTAATCTGAAACTCCTGCTTAAAAAAACATTCTGCACACTACCATGCAAATGAGTGTTCTCTGTACTACTGTGGCTGTGACCATAGGTGGGACGTGACTGGAGCCATCCACATTCCTGCATTTATCTCCCTCTCAGCTGTATACTTTTAAAACAGTTTGAAAAGTACAGAAAAGTACAGTATTTGACTAGTACTTACAATGTCAGCACTCTTATCCTCTAGTAATAGTGTAGTAGTAATTCCTAGCTATGCTAATTCCTAGCTATGGTCTCCTCTGCACTGTAGATTGAATGTTATTCTCTTACTGTAAGTTGCTTTCAATAAAAGTGTTTGCTAAATGAATACACGTAAAAAGTAATGTCCTCTTACCGTGGCGGCAATCTTGCTACTTTCCTCCATGATGGCAGAGGAGTACTTGTTGGATGGCATTACTTTGGAGCTGTGCTTTCCTCGTTCCTTTGCTGGTTTGGCAATCTGTGTGGGCAATCAGACAATAATACACATTTAAAATTAAAATGACTAAGACGTTCAACATTGAATAAAACACAACACCGACAGTACAATAAAAGGATAACAGGAAATTCTTGTTCAGCTTTCATTGGAAGTTCCAGATAGATTATATAATATGATCTACAGCCTAAAACTTGATCGCAATCTACACCAAAAGGTGTAAGCCCCATAAAACAGAGCTACTCTGTACTAACATTAGCCCCCTTCAAACTGTCGAGCCAAAGCCGAGCTAGCCAGGTCGTACCGGGCCTAATTACTTTCACACTTTCAGGTGCGGGTGCTAACTGGTGCCACTTGGGTCCTATATTGGTGCTACTGACCCCTGATTTCGAGCCCAACCACTTGGGCCACTTGGGTGGGGTCAACCTGTTGTTGTGTGTGGAGTCGATAAACATTTAATGTCTATGAAAGCACAGCAGTAAGTTTGCTAACACACCGAGTTTAGAGATAGCGGTTACGTCCGTGTTCAAGATGTTTGCCTGTCAGTAGGCTAACTCTGTCTAGAGGTCGCCATGTAGCACAGTAAAAAGTGAACTTATGAGTTAACTAACATAGACAAGCGTCCCACTAAATTACTCCTGCCAGTGTGTTTTATGCTATATATCCATAGTGTGGAATAGAGTGGAGAACTATCGTAAAAGCACCAATTTCCACCCCTTTTGGAAATTCTAAAATAAAGATGTTGTTGTAAAGATGTTTTAATACTTCAAAATAACATTTGATAAATGAACATTTTCCAGTAGCCATAGGTGTGTAGATTTGAACAAAGTCTGGTTTGGTTCTTAGCAGGAGCATCTACTGTCTTCAAAATCCTATTTTCTTTACTGTGCGCTCGGAATTTGGTGCTGGGCTGGTGAATGCCCACTCACGCGGCACATCATTGCGAAATCTAAATTCCACTGGAGCTCCAAGCGGATTTGTACACGCAGCCATACAACACTGTTTACAGCTCTTCAAGTCATGGTAAAATGTAATTTTTGGTACATAGCTCATTTAAATACACGTATGTTGTGTGTGCTTGTGTTTCTTCGCTGTCTTGGTTTTTATAGAAATTAATATAAAGTGACATACACGTAAAAGGGCGGAAATAGGTGACTGACTTCGATAGCATACAGGATAGGATAAAGATACGCAACTTTCTGCTTAAACTATTTGAAAATGGGTGGTATTGGTGACGTTTTCACAAGCGGGGGCGTGTTGAGGTGTAATCCGGAGAGGCTAGCCTGACAGTCTGAACATGGGATATGATCTCCGGGATATGAGGCTTGTAGACCTGGCCAACTATCACCAGGTGGCCCCAAATAATCCTAGCCTGGCCTGGCTCGACGGTCTGAAGGGGGCTATTGAGGTCAAAGGTCTGGCCAGTGCCACTGCAGCTAGTTCTGCAGCATTTGAAGAACCACACCAGACCAGACTTGTCAGCATGGCTCTGGGGTGAACACCCACTGGGCAACCCATGGAGGGATTAGAGGTCACGTCATCATGCTCCCTCAGGAGACAAACAGATTTCAATTTAAACCTTTCATTTCTGACCTTTGCCAAACTAATTTACAAGCGTAAAGGAAAGACAATAGCCAGGTGAGCATGGGGGTCAACCTTTCATCATGGCCTGCTGCAGTTACGATACCATCTCATTACTCAAAGCTACAGAAAGTCAACTATAAAATGGTTTTACCAAGTCATACTTGGTGATTACATTGAAATATTAATAGATATGGTTGAAGACATTAACCAAAACAATGCTTTAAAAAGATAGATGAGACACTGTTGCTGCAATTCATTAAGGTATGTGTAACCTGGACAATAAACCAAACCAAGGTTGTAACTGATCAGGTTCAGTGCATGTGTTTTCAAATTTCAGCTTAAGAAAAAATATATAGTTGCAGGAGTGCAGTTATTGGAAGTTTCACTCTAAGCTCTGCCCTAAGTAGAGAAACTCCAGACACTCCCGTGCTCCACAGTCACCAGAAACAATCTGAGTAAAGATTAAATTCCATAGGAGCAAAGACACGTCAGACAAAACACAGCAAAGCAGAGCTAAGTTAACCCATCCCGCACTAATGGGCTCCATCGCCCGAGGGAGTTATGTTGACACAAGAAGTTATGGCCAATTGTGTGTGACTGAAAAGCCCCCCTCGTGTCTTTCCTGAGCTGCCTTCTCCATCTTAAGAGGCTGAACCCCGTGACCGCGGTACACTCGAACCCCATTAACACCACACTGCTGCCGCAGGAGGCAGAGCAGCCAGATGCATCCTGACAATTATGGCAACCCTCACTGACAAAACGATACAGTAGTCACACTCATGCATGCATACAGTCCAATAACACACACACACACACACAAACATATGCAGGTTTGGACACATACCTTACACACAGACACACACACACACACACACACACACACAAATCCAACCACTGCATGTGGAGAAACCCATCGAGAGAACAAAGCGTGTAGTTTTCCTCTGACCTGATGAATGTGTGTGAGTATGAATGCACCTGCTTTTACCCAAAGTGTGCGCCTATAGCCAAAGCTCTGCACCATTGTTAAGACAGGAGGGCTGGTGAAGCTGAGAAGGAAGAGCACAATAGGAGGCCACATCAAAGTTCTGCCTGAGTGTTGGGAGGGATAAAGCCGGGGCCAGGGAGTTTGCCCTGAAGGACATGTTCATAGGGAGGGGTCACCTGCCATTTTGCCACACTGGGGATCTCAAGGGGTTGAAAGGGTACCTGAACCTGATCAAATGCATTACATAGCTGAAATTAAACACGTGTATTATAACGTGTATTATAAAAAGAAACACACCTGTAATGGTCATGGTAAATAACATGTAGAATAACAGATTGTGTTGAATAATTTTAATACTATGAATCAAAGCCTTAAGGGATATTCCATCTTCCGTGGTTTCACGTATGGTCAGCAGCAGCGCCCACGTCATTACACAACTTTCTACACCTCATTTTGTAAAAAAAAAAAAAAAAAAATCAAGGGCTACGTTAGACACACACACACATACACACAATACACTAGCGCGCACTCACACATGTTTAGGAGATATATCCAAAATTATATTGATACAAAACAGTGTCCAAAATTATATTGATACAAACCAGTGTCCACGTGTAGGCTAACCATGGGTTATCGTTTGACAAAGAGCCTTGGCTTTGTCAAAAGCGACACATTCCTCGGAGAGGCCCAAGAACGAACCCGCACGCAAAGACGCAACGTCGAGAGCTAATTGTCGCATTACTCACTGCAGTTCATTGATCCCCATAAATCCTGATTGCCTCCCATTACTCCCATTCTCAGTAAAGGGAAAACTATCACGGACTACACTTCACTGTGGTATTCGGTGGTCTTAAACTGGCTATGCATTGCCAAAGACGAATGGCTTGTCAAGTGAGGGAAAGTTTCATAGGGAAGAGAATAAATCTAGGCTAGCTCCTGTGACGTTACCTTTATCTGTAGCAAGTGATTGCTTGTGATACACCAAATAGTCCGAACTGTAGGCTACTTGCACACTTTCAGTTGATTTTGATATAACTTTTTATCTGGCGACTGCCAGGTGAATCGCAGACATCTTTGCATAATTTGGTCAATAATGTCAAATGACGAACATCAGCTTTTACAAAGTAGCAATTAAAGTTTTGTTTTTGGGCATGCGCTTGCTTGCACAGAAAACTTGCACGCTATTTTGTAACCGAAGTTGTACGAGCGCAGGCTTTGAGCACGCTTCACTTAGGTCTAGTTCAAGTTCGTGGACACAACCTTAAATAAGGTTATAATTTCAAGTAAAATTAAATTCCATATATACTTCATTCTTGCAACCTTTTAGCAAAAATAAGCATCTTCGTGACCAGAAAAAATCTCAAAAATGAAACTTCCAATTATACAGCAGCAGAAACATCTGGATAACGTCTTCCAAAGGCATGTCCAGACAACGCTGAGTTTAATTGTTTAACACTAAACTAATCCTTTGTTGAGACAGAATTTATCTATCTACATTCGCAAAGTGGAAACGGTTTACGTCGAAAGTTATAGTCAAGTTTGGTGAATCCCTTTCCTTACCTTACATAATCTTCAGCGTCCACCTTAATGCATTATGCAGAATTAATTACGGGTTTCTTAAAAATGCACCAGTTATAAAAAGAGCAATACTTTGCCTTCATCTAACTAGGTTGCAAAAGCGAAAGTTGGTTGTTTGTAAAACCTTTAACTCAGGTATAGCCTACTGTTCCTTGGGTTGCCCGCAGCCATGCTGGTTCAACTCTCAACGAATACGCACAGCGTGTACAGTAGAAGCTGGTCAAGGCAACCCGGAGTTCGAAGAATTTACCTGTTGCTGCAGTCTTCGTCTGATTTTGAAAAAAGTTTTAAGATTGATTGATCCCTCCTGGTGTTGAGCAGTTGCCAAGGTGTCACGGCTTGTCACTATCCACTTATCCTTTCTTCCGTGCGCTTTTTGTACCTCGAGGGTGAGGAGGCTATGTAAATGGGTATCAAGATTCTTTACGAAGTCCGCTCTCTGCCTCACTTGTCAGGCGTGACTTTTCCCGGGTAATACTGTCTCGACTCTCGAATCGTACTTTCAGAATAAAAACTGAATTTACCTTGAAAGAAAATAAAGTCTGGGAATAATCATGTTCCCCTGATTTCTGTATACGAAATTGTCTTTCTAACATTATTATTGGACACACATTCTCATTTTACTAACATTTTGCATTTACCATTATTAGACCAAAAGAAGTCCACCTGTTGATAAAAAAAACACCACATTATTTCATAATAGATAGATAGATAGATAGATACTTTATAGATCCCCAGGGGAAATTCAAGATATGTGAGATCAAAATGCAAACATAAACCCTGTGGAAAGGAACACAGTGTAGCCTACAGTAGCCTACACACATCAGTGATTTAAACAAATGTGAACTTTAACCTATCTTTGATTATACACCAGGAGACAGGACGGAAACTATGGAATAAACAGAGGCATTTGTCTTGTGTAGCCTAGTATAAAGGCACATGCTGATAATTTAAATACATGTTTGTCTACCTTGATTTTTCTTATGGTTTCTCAGACTCATACTAGGCTATTTCACCCAGAACCAATGATGCATAACACTAATCACACATTAATGATCAACTGTGGTTTGAGTAGTACTGGAAAAAAATGTTGAAAAAAACATTTTGTTGATTTGTTTGCTGTTGTATGGCAAAACTGGTTACACCTGCATTGACTTGACACATATGTATTATGCTGGACTAGGCCTACAACATCTCAGCGCAGAAGTATTTTGTTATGTTGTGAAGTTACAGTTAAAAATAGCCCTCTGCCCCAGCATGTGTGGTGAGTAGAAAGTGGTCACCATTGTTATGTTGTTGTCACAAACTAATCAATAACGCAGGCCTAACTGCATTATAACTTGCCCAACAAATTGTTTATAGCAGACTATGCATTAATTGCACATGGACCTTAATTATTTATTCATTATGCTACTGGAATCTGCAGATATCCCTTCCTTTTTCCGTCTTCACTCATGGAAGATTCTGAAGACTGAACAACACCATTTATATACATGGCACCACATGGACCAACATTACCAAATTTGATGTAAGGGGCACAGCAAAGGAAGGTAGGATTCTATAAACTATGGACCCTTTCAAGAGAGTTCCATTATCAGCATCATAGTTGGCCCCACAAGACTTCCTTTTTAACATTCCATATGTTATCTTAATGCAGAGGAAGTAGATTGGGGCCCAAATAGAACGTTCAAGCATTGTTTTTGTTTTTATTGTTGAAAGGGTCTATAACATTGCACTTCTATGCTAGCTGAAAGGAGTTTGTAATTATATATTGTTTAACACTTTTGTTCAACGCTACTTGCATAACATTATAACAAAAAATAGATTATCAACTGGCAGAAATATAGCCTTGTACAAGACACACATGATGACCCTGCAAGGGGACATGGATTCGAACATCTAATGAATATTAATTTAGGTTACTTTCAGTTCACAATAGCCTACCCTTACACTTTATACAAAACTTTATACCTACTCATTCCCTGATGATGGGGCGAATGAACAGATTAAGAAAAATAGCTGCACTCTGTGTTGAAAGTGCGAAAGCCAAACCAGAGGATACAATTGTTACGGGACCGCCGTACACCGGAAATCAGTCGTCAGATGTTGGATGATACTGTACTGTGATACTGTGTGGATGAAAGAATGTTGCCGTTACAGTTTACAAAAGATCCTTTGACAGAAGCGGTGACTACTGACTTTCAGAATTTGAACAAATTTAGTGAGCAGGTAAATTAATATGATTTCTCTAAGAGCTTTACTGAGATGTGGGACTGTCTGAGGCAGAGCAGTAGCTAATCTAAGTGATATTTCGGTAACGTTAGCCAGCGTTAGGTGTTTACTAGCGATTTGGAACATACAATGACTTGTCATAAAGCCTAGACACTAGAGGCTATTCAGTAAATATTAACACTGCACTGTGTTCTTACTTGACAGACGGACCGACCTAGGCTACTTTAATATCTTCCTATAGTTCACACACACACACACACTATCACACGCTTCATATGCGGCACCGTACCACTTGCCATTTCAATAGCATGGATAAATGCAGTGGTTGTAAAGTCCTTTGCAGTAGAAGGGTTGTAACTCGCTTATCAATGAATATGCGTTTATGCAGACTATTGGGTTATCTGAGATAGCGACACTTGAGTAGTAGGCTATGCAGATGTCACATGTCTTGTGTCACAAGATGCATCTCGTTAAAGCACTTTCGTACGATATTGACAGACGTGAAGACATTGGTTGGGGCTGCAAATTGAAGTTAATCCCTTTCACCCATAGCAGTTGTTAATGGATCTCTTGGCCATCATATGATGATGTTAGGCTACTCTCACAAGGGCTCAAATGTCATGCTATTTGTCGCCATAGAATCTTCCCACTCAGCGTGAGGCGAAATGCTTGTTAATGACAGTGGCGTCGTCCATCTCATTAACATGTAAAATAGATTACCTTTGGAGATATTGAGTAGACGCAGACTTAATTGTAATATAGTTGTGGTGTGGCGCTTAATTTATGTAAGTGGACCTTGTAAAACATGTATGTCTGTGCAACAAACCGTATCCTGGTACTGCACCCCACACTCCAACCAAATCCACACACAAAAAAAAAAGAATCTCAGTTAGAGCTAGTTAGCCTGTGTTGTGTTTGGGTATGGGTGTTGCACACATATGGCTGTTCATCTGTTTTAGCACGTTCCTACTGTGTCTGCTGGTGTCCAGAGGCGGACAGAGTACACAGCTTCATTACTTGAGTAAAAGTACAGATACCCTTTGCTAAATTTTACTCAAGTACAAGTAAAAGTACAACAGTCAGATGTCTACTTAAGTAAAAGTACTGAAGTACTTGTTTTTAAAAGTACTTGAGTATCAAGAGGACAAGAGTAGCCTACATTTTTTAAATATTGCATTACTACTGCCACAGTGCTTACATTTATGTACAGAAACGTCCTACATGGAGTTGTGAAAAATGTTAATGTTAATACCTTGGAGAATGTAAAAGGAATTGAAAGTAAAATCAAGTCATTTTTATCTTTTTACCATGTTGCCAGGGATGGGCAGTCTATTAGCAGTTCTAATACATGTATATAAAATACATATTTCAAATACAAAATACTATTTTGTAATTTAAACACTTAAAGCGAAAACTATCATTAACTTGTTCAGAAAATTGAAATAGTCTGGCGAGGTGGGGCCACAGGTTGGCACATTCCCGGGATGGACCTGCTGCGTCTTCATCCATTGTTTCGTCCATGGTTTCGTCTCTTATTTAAATCTGACCATGGAATTGACTTTGGCGGAAAGCTGAAGGTGATTGCTGATAGGCTGTCCCAATCAGTGGCGCCTGCACAATCCAATCATGTTTGAGAGGGAAACAACAAATTGAGGGTTTCCGAGATTTTTCTTTTTTCCTTTTTTTTAGAAGAAGTAACGGGTACTCACGGCTATGGATAGAAATGTAGTGGAGTAAAGAGTACAATATTTGCCTCTCAAATGTACTTGAGTAAAGTCATGAGTACTCCCCCAAAATGATACTCGCGTAAAGTACAGATCCCTCAAAATTGTACTCAAGTACTGTACTCAAGTAAATGTACTCCGTTACTGTCCGGCTCTGCTGGTGTCATTTTAAACCTCGGACCATCAAATTAAACAGGTTTTGATGAGGAGCTGTTCGATAATAATGGGTTTTGGTTTTGTCTTTGCATTTAAGGCCACAAGGTTTTTAGTTTCATGCAAAAATGCTAAAAAAAACAACAACATTCCAAGGATTGGACAGTAGGCACTGAAGTTACATTTCCCCTTTCTCTACAGCAATTTGCCAGCCTGACAGAAATCTTATACCAGTTTCTACTGGAGCCAAAGGAGGTAAACCACAGACTAAGCTATGCATGATTTTATAAGTTGTTGCTGATAAGATGTAGCCTGAAAAGGCTTGTTTGTTACCCACTGAGCTATGTTTTGTCTTAGGGATGCAACGATTGTGAAATTTTGGGCTGATGTTGATACTGATGTATGAAATAACAATGTGTCTGATAACTAATATCGATTATTTTTTGCTTAGTTTTTGTTGTTAAATTTATCCTTTAGTAGAGTGGAAATGAAAATATTTATAAAAAATGTAACCATTTTCAAGTCTTTTAGGCCTTCATAATACCATCTCAATGTCCTGGTCTCCACATAACACATCATTTCCTCAGTGCAGAATTGATGACACATGATAGATAAACACCAGCCACTGCCATCAGTAAAAGCCATTTGCTGATAGCTGACATCAGTCAACAAGACTGATATATCGGTGCATCTTTAGTTTTTTTTCTTCTAATTGAGTGCTGTGAACTTAAATTTTTGGGAATGGCAAAACAGATGTTTACAATTTAATTCTATAAACTATTTTTTAGTGTGGTGGGCTTTCCCTCAAAAGAACACACCAACATTTTAGGAAATTAGCTTATTCGCCATCTCCCCCAGGGTTAGATAAGATGATACATACCCTTCTTGTCTCTGAGCGTGCAGTTACTCCCCCACTGTTAGCCTAGTATACATGCTTAACAAATCGCTGTGTCTCATTTTTACATAGGTGTTTGTACATGTTATGTATACAAGTCACAACATGTAAATAGGAAAATCTTGGAGTTTTTTTTGTCTCTTTTGGAAGCTGTTAACTAGTTGGTTCTGACCACCTCAATGAACTATGCTAAGTTAGGCATGGTGGGCAACAGTGGGTGCGTCAGACTGCGTTACTGCATGCACAGAGACAAGAAGGGCATGTAGCATCTTATCTAGCACAACAAAAAAGTAGTTTATACAGTTAAATGGTTTAAACATCTGTTTTGCCATCCCCCTCAAAATATTGGCGTGTTTCTTTGAGTGTTGAAGTGATTTATGGCTTATTTGCTTGTCATATCCTAAAAGTGCAAATCCTCTTCTCACAGAGGATTCAGTCAAATTCAAGCCAAGTTTTAACACACACACACACACACACACACACACACACACACACACACACACACACACTGTTCTGGCCATAATTTTTCTTTTTTTTCTAAAATGGGAAACAGACAGACAAGTTTCTCACACAGCTGAATAAGTTTGCTGGGGAAAATGGCATGAGTGCTGGTCCTCTGAGGAGTTTGATGAAGAGTGTGCTCCTCCTTCCTCATGGTAAGGATCCATTCTCTCCTGAGACAGCAGACAGACTGATACCGTCTTTCAAATAGTCATACAGTATGTTTGTCCAGAGGAGTGGTCAGGATACCCCCCCAGTGGGAGAGGCCTATTGTTTTAGTTTCTTTTTCTTTTTTGTAACTAGGTGCTCTGAAAAAAAATCTTACTGCTGAACAAGTAAAAGAAGACCTCCTTAATCTTGGTATGGGATACATTTAGTAATTATTTTGATATATTTGTGTTGGTTTGTGCCATTCAATCTAATGTATGCCTTGTGTTTGATTTTCCCTGGTTGTAGGAGTCGATGAAGATAAGGCTGTGCATTTCTCAAATCAGGTACATCACAGGAATCTTTCACATTTGGCTATGAAAGTAGGTAGTGTTGCTTTGGTGGCTGACCTCTTTACAAATTTAGAAAACACATTAAAACATTTTACTTTTTTTGGCACATGTACCTTTTGCAGTGGAAAGTCCACTATGCTGTGCTCTCCCGAGTGGCTGTAGGACAGACTTTGATGGTCAACCAGCTGGTGGACATGGAGTGGAAATTTGGTGGTTAGTATAAAGGCCTCTGCACATAGGCGCCGACATGAGTGACGCACACTCCGCTTTCAATGTTTGATTGGATTCGATTGTTCCCAATACAACCCCGCACACCACCGCCAAGCCCTTTCGCCTCATAGATTACAATTCAGTTACATTTTTGTCAGCGTCACTCAATAAAATCCATTGCTTATCGAATGCTCATAAGCTGACAGTTTTGACGCTGGTGTTATGTGGGCAAGGGACAGAAAGTGTCTGCACACTTATATCGATGGCTATGTGCGGGGGCCTTAAATCAACATCTCATTTGCTTAACATATAAAAACCACATGGAGATTCCAGCTGTGTGCCCTGACATGGTGCACTATGAGTGTGGTGAATGATGCCTGCATTTTGTCTGCAGTAACTGTAGGGACCAGTGAGATTCAGAAGACTGGGAACATCTTTCTACAGGTAAGGACATAAAATTGCATGATGTTCTGATTCTGTCTGTGGGCTTTTTACACATTATTCATAATTGAAATGGGGATCTGTCAGTCTATGTAGTGTTAGTGCTAAGTGATGGGTCTATACATGTCCATCTAGGCAACTAACAGGCTTTTTTATGTGAAGAAAGTATGAATGCCCAGACATAGTGGTCGATTTTCTTTTCTTTTTTTTTTCAGGTATAGTGATGAAAGACATCAAAAAGCCAAAGACACAGTTGACAGGCTGTTAGACTTAGATTAGCAGTGTCATGCTACTGTAGTTGTTTCTGCAGCTGTTTCATTTATCGCCACAATGACATACAAGTCATCCATGCGTTTGCCTTTGGTGTCCTTTTGCTTTGCAGAGCTACTGTGTGGTAGAGTGTGTCTCAGTCTCAATTGCTCCCACCCCACACACTGATTTGTTTTCTTTTCTCATTCCATCAATGTCCTCTTTAACAGTCTGTTTCGTAGCAGACTTAGAAAATTCCCACTCACTTAAGGCACTTACTTAAAATATTTGGCTGACAATTGATTTTTAAACCAGCACTCTCTGACTTAAAAACGACCATGTTCTCTGTGACGTTTTTCTCCTTGTCCATTCTCAGCTCAAGCTTATCATCAGAAAAGGGAACTCCACAGAAAACATCTACATGGGTGTGTCCTCTTTTTATTCGTCCACTTTTAATACACTTTAATTGTTTATTATACGGCTCTTCACAATGCAAGTAGAACGCTCCATTGACTTAAATGGGATTTCCCAAAGTTCTACCGGTCATTATGTAAGGGATAATGTATAGAACGCCGGTCATTATTGGGAAAATAAGTCCCGACAGGGCGAACCGGACCCCGACGCGCAGCGGAGGGGTCTTGTTCCGCCCTGAAGGGACTTATTTTCACAATAATGACCGGGCCCCTATACATTATCCCGCTTTATTATACTGACTACTTGCCAAAACGAAATAATAAACTCCCCACGATATGACTTTAGCCTACATAACCTAGCCTATTTGTTACCGTTCATCGTGGCATTTGCTGAGAAACAAATAGTTCGCAACAACACATGCTGCTGAACTTGAATCAAACATTCTTTAGAACACAACTGATCAACCGTCTGCTTTCACGTTTCAATGAAGTTCCAGTCCTTGCGTAGTGATATGAAAGACGTATCAGAAGCACAAAACCCGTTGCCATTGACAGCGGTAATTATATGTTTGCAGCAGTAATTACATGAATTTATTTACCGCTAGAACTTTGGGAAATCCCATTCAAGTCAATGGAGCGTTCTACTAGCATTGTGAAGAGCCGTATAATAATTTCATCTAAGGACCTCTAAATAATGGCCGCTGCCAGCGGCAACGGATTTTCATTCAAAAGTGAAGGCAGACGGTTGATCAGCTGTGTTCTAAAGAACGTTTGATTCAAGTTCAGCGTGTGTTGCGAACTATTTGTTTCTCAGCAAAAGCCATAACGAAACGGTAACAAATAAATGTAAAGAGACATATCGTGGAGTTTATTTCTTCATTTTGGCAAGTAGCCATATAATAAGCGGGATAATGTATAGAACACCAGTCATTATTGGGAAAATAAGTCCCTTCAGGGCGAAGCAAGACCCCTCCACTGGCGTGTCGGGGTCCAGTTCGCCCTGTCGGGACTTATTTTCCCAATAGTGACCGGCGTTCTATACATTATCCCTTACATATTGATCATTACTGACCACTGTTTTGGTCACTGGAGGTATTCTTCATGTTGCTTCATCCTTTTTGTGTTTTACAGAGCTGACACTACCGCAGTTCTATAACTTTCTCCATGAAATGGAGCGAGCAAAGGCTGCTATGGACTGTTTCAGCTGAGCTGCAGTGTCGGCCTGGGGCTCAGCACACCTCTGTATCCGCATTTTGCCCTTGTGTGTGTGTGTGTGTGTGTGTGTGTGTGTGTGTGTGTGTGTGTCGTTACCCAGCCTACACCACATATTAACTTCTGATTATTTTTTCATGTTTGTAAAGAAACTGGTCCTCATGTAAGTAATGATGTGTTATATGAGAAACATTCTCTGATTGTACATTAACTTTCAATAAATAAATATTTCCAATACGCCTTGTAAACTTTAGTTCAGTGAATGGCTGAAGGAATAAAATGGTACCTGCTCTAGGCCTAGCTTGGGAACTAGACGGACCTTGGAGCTCATTGTTTCTGCCCAGGCAGATCCATCTGGACACAACTGTATTTAGAAACTTTGTTTACAAGAAAGCTATTTGTATAGTACTTGGGGAAGAATTGGGTAAGAGTTTAATGTTCAATTTTATAACTATATAAATAACTGGTAGGCTTCAGGGTGGTGTTAGCCCGGCTACTCCAGGCCCTTTTTTCTTTAAAAAATTGTTGTTGCTTTTTTGTGATCAACTGTTTATTGAGTTTATTGTGTTATATGAAATTTGCCCGATATACATTTTTTTCTCTTAAAAATATTGTTAATTTATTCTGACTATCATGAGGCTCCATGACTGTCAACAGAGGGCATCTGAACACATAAAACAAATGTTGATCATTTTGGGTGTTTTATTTAACTTTAATACACCCATGTGTATTCCTGATAAAAAAAAATGAGAAAATTCCGGTGAGAAAATGGTCGGTGTATACAATTGAGTCCAGGCGCATACCTATTGATCAGATCACCCTCTTGGCTTCTATGCCAGCCCCCACTGGAACCTTTCCCCAATAGTATCTTCCCCTTTCTGACTTGCATGAGCTCAGGGGGGTATTCCAAGTATGTGGTTTAGTGGTCAATGGGGCCTGTAGGCCATAAATAGCAAATGGAATTTCACAACTGATAATATCCAATATACCTCAAGTTGATACAAAGGTCTATCACAACATTAGATTATAATGCATTTGTTACTATGGATTTATAACAAGTTATAATGCAGCCACCATTTTTGACCTGGAACACAAAACTGGTAAACATGCAACGAACACAACAGGAGTGATAACATGACGGCTTTGAAAATCATTTTGATGGAACACTGACTAGTGTAGGGATATAACGGTACACAAAAATCATGTTTCAGAACGTACCTCAGTGTTGAAGTCACGGTTTGGTTAATTTTTGGCACAGTGAGCCTACAAGTACTACTAGATTGCTGTACAATCCTGTAAATGTCCTGTACCTAAATGATTTGGTATGAATACATGTACCTTTACACCCCTAGTCTAATTCTGAGGGGGAAAAAAATCTACTGGAGTGACGATTGTGGTTACTTCTCTTACTCTATCCATCAAAATTCCACAGTGTGATACCTGGCATTCTGGGCATGCACGATTCTGAATAATAAAATAAAGATTTTGTTTTGCTTTGCAACTGTAGTTAAGCTTCCATGAGAAATCTGTAATATAAAACCTTGGAGGGAGGAGGACCTTAGACTCCCAGGTGTTCTAGTTGAGACCTCCACTGGCAGACTGAATGCAGCAGGAGATAAGGATTTCATTAGACGGTGACTGATTGTGTACCACCTGCAGATGAATGCTTTCCAGCACGCTTTAGTTCAACCAGCATTACAGGTACTTAGATTTGAAAGATTGGGAAATGAGTCGTGCGGAGGGATGACTAAAACCGAGAACCCCTTATTATGTACAGTTCTGATCCAGTGGAAGTTCTGCAACACTGCTATATGAAGATAGCATTATGTAGATAAAAATGTAATTATGTAGAATGAATTACTGGAAAATGGACATGAATCATTGAACATTATGACAAATACAATAGGCCAACTTTTTCCCTTTTGTATGCACTATGGATGGTAATGATGTGAAGCAGTTGGCCCACAGAGTTTGTTATCATGTTCCATGGAACTGGGGGCTCAAGAATAGGAAGTCATATATAATGAAGATAACAGTACGTATGGCTTTCCCCTGTCATCCAGATCAGCCAACTTTTATGCTCATACATCATCAGAAAAAAAGTCCCTCAAAAGCCAGTGACCACCTGGTGTGTGTGTGTGTGTGTGCGTGTGCGTCTGCGTCTGCGTGCGCGTGTGCGTGTGCGTGTGTATAAGTGTAAAATAAGAAAGAATTGAATCCACGAGAAACCAGATTATTGTTCACAGAGGTTATTCAAGTAGAACAAGGCAATTGATTTCGACAGAAGATTAAAATAAATAGTAAATTAGTGTAGCGGTTTTTCTGATTATGCAGAGGATATGGCTGTTGATAAATTGTACCATGTGAAATCACATGATACATCTTTTACAGTAAATCTGAAGTTTTAGTATCAGTGTAATTATGAGTAGTAGAGTGTAACATGACATTTAGCAGTATGAAAAGCACCAGAGTGGATGAATTATTCTTGGCAGACTCTTGCCCCAGTCCTGTTTCTGCTTTATTGATGGTATCTGTGCCACTTGTCCCCCAACTACATTTGTAAATATGTCAGAATCCACCATAATTAACATGTTTGTCTCCCTATTCCTGAGGGCATGCATTTCTTGTGTGTGTGTGTGTGTGTGTGTGTGTGTGTGTGTGCGTGTGTGTGTGCATGTGTGTGTGCGCTAGTTTCTCTTCAAAGCCTGCTGTGAATTAAGTCAGACTTCAGTAGTGAGCGAGCAAATATTTGTCCCAGGTGCTGTACCCTCCTTCTTGTTTTCTCCCTCCTCAAGAATGCATAACACAAAAGAGAAAGGCACAGACGGAAGACAGCCAGATAAATTGACAGACGCAGACAGACAGACAACAGCCAGATCAAGTAGACAATACTGTCCTTTTGAAAGGCCTGAATGAGACAACGGCGGCCAGGGAGGGGACTCATTAAGAAGGCAACAAAAGAGATGGGAGCTCCAAAAACAAACATTCCATCATGCCGTTAATGCCCCCCCCACCACATCTAGAGAGAACATCTGCGTTGACTTGGGCTGGGTTGGACCGGACAACTCGTCTCTCTACCACTGCTAGAAGCAGGCGTGCCTGTGCTCGCCCCCTCTGTAAAGGTAACAGTGGCAGCTCCGGGACCCCCCACCCCCGAGGCAGAGAGAGTGCCTCTCCCTGAGGCTGACAAGATAAGGACTGAGACCGATGGGCCTGCCTCCTACCGAGCCTCTCATCTCTGGGTTTTTTTTTTACTACAAAGCACAAATCCTAACAGAACATGACAGTTATAGAACCATGTGCAACAGCTCCCTTATGATTCACAGCTTGTCTGATATATCTAATAGTACATCTACTCCTGTGAGCTGTGGCTTTGTAGATTTATGTGTATTGCTTAGGCGTTTATCCAAAATGTTGTTCTCAAAACGGCACGTCAGCCCAGCACAGCCTCCCTAAACCAAGACAGTCAAACTATTATATATGCTCTCAGTGTGATTGTGATCCTACTAAAACTGATTTGACTGAAGACAAGTTCTTTATTGTTGGTATTTGTCCACCTCCACAGACAAAGCCACTACCACACCACTCTCACCACCGCCATGTTTCTTCTTCTATTAACCGGCATCTGGTCTGTCCATGTTATCCGAAAGCAGAAGTAGGTTTTGTGCAATCATTCATTTACCCTGTTGCCCCCCACCTCCCTACCACCACCCTCATACATTGTCACCCCCGCCAAAAAACCCTCACCACCCCACCCTTTAGAGCAAACCCAAACATGTGAAACCTGTCCAAATTGAGAGAGCTCATGGTGGTCTCTCCTTCAGTAAGGAGCATCTTTCTGCAGCCATGCTGCCACCCCAGTGTGGACTGAGACAGCAGGACGCCGGAGGGGGGAGCCATGGCAACCATACGGACTAGGCTTGTCTCCGTGGTCACCAGGGAAACATGCGAGCTGAGCCTGCCGTGTGCGATGCTATAGGTTAACACGTTCCTCGGCTGCCATTCCGCCCGCGGTGTGAGAGGGTGGTGTTTACGTGCTGTGTTCTCTCCACACCATGGGAATCCAGAGAACATGATCTGAGTGGCACGTCAGTCGGGTGCCATGCAGTACGCAGGAAAGGGGCCACCAGAAGCAGCAGAGATGTGGAAATCTGTTGCGTGAGAGTGTGACAGTGAGAGATGGACGGGATGTGTGAGAATTCATGAATACAGCATGTGAATTTTGGAACGACATCAAGTGTATTTGCAGAGAGTGCTCACAAATTAAAAATGCATATAAATACTGTATGCTATGTACATATGAGAGACCAGGAGGGGAGAGAACATGTGTCTTGAATGTCTGTGGTGTGAGAATGTTTGCTGTCTTTTCTCTTTTCTTTGGCCTTGCCGCTCCACGAGATAACTACTTCCCTCCTTTCTGTCTCAACAGCGCAGTTTCAGACAGGAAGTCAAGTCAGCACCCTTTAGTTTCCCTCTTACAAACGATGTTGTCTGTCCAGTCCACAGCTCTTTTGTTACCTGGCTGAAGGGATTTCTTTAGGTAATTCTCCATTACTTTCATATGATCCATCTGTTGCGTAAATTTGACTCAAATTTGAATTCTTGTCTGCATCTCCTCTGGTATACTCTGTTCATTTGTAAACACACACACACATACACACACACACACACACACACACACACACACACACACACACACACACACACACACACACACACACACAGAAACATACATGAACAGAACTGCATACACCACACATGGGGCTTGGTACAGGCACAAACACAGACAGTCACTCATAGCCTTGAGCATATGAATAGCCTGTCTCTTTTTTTCCCTCCTCCGTCTTGTTCTCTCACAAACACATATAGTTCCCCTAGTGCAGTGTGCAGTGGGGGGATAATTGATGTCTTCCTGCCCTACGTGTGGGAGCCCTGGCTCCAGTGGAGCACAGACCACAAGCCCAACGGTGCCGTTGGGGGCCTGTCACACACCGGCTGCAGGGGGACTTCCGGCTGTATTTCAGCAGGCTGTGGGCGCTCTATCTGGGCAGGCCACACACTGCCAGGCTCCCTGGAGGAAAGGGGGCCTCTCCCAGTCCCTGCCCCAGGCCTCACCGGACAGTTGGCCTCCCACTCAAACTGAAACTGGGGGGAGAGAAAAAGGCAGACGGCTTTGACGGCTTGAGTTTTTGTTTTTAATTTAGTGTGTAGAGTATCTGTTGCTCTTTTTTGTCACTCTTTCTTTCTCTCTCTCTCTCTCTCTCTTTCTCTCTCTCAGAATCACACACACATGCACACAAATAGTCAGTGCTAGTGAGAGGGTTATCTTCCTGTCACACATCAAAATGTGACAGCCTGGTATTATCAGCTGCAGGCTGTGGGTTGTCCTGTGTCCCATAAAGCCATGATCTTCTGATATACTTGCAAGCACACACACACACACACACACACAAAGACACTGCATGCATTAGCAGCCCTTGTGAACAATACATGTAGAACAGACATGCATAAGACATATTTGTATATTGAAACGCATAAGAACAATCTGACTCAACATGTATCCATCCACAAGCCATGCTGATGTGTACAACTTTGTACTGTGGGCGACATGAATCAACACATGGAGCTTTTGGTGGTCTCAGTTTCTCAGGGCACAAATGCAGAGCGGGTGTGTCGGTGTAAATTATCCCAGACTGCAGGTAGAGCTCCTCTGTTGTTTGCTCTCGTTACCTAGATACAAGAAGCTGTGGCTGCCTCAGCCAACTGTGTTGCCTTGGCAACCATGCCCATCCCATTGTCTCATCAGTGCTTGTGGGAGACTGCGGGTGTAGCGCAGGCCCGTCCCAAGGCTTCTCCCCACCCTCAGCTCTCGTTTCCCATCCCCTCTTGTCCATTCATCTGTGGCCTCGACACTGAGAAGGGCACCAGGATGATGGTCCCACCCCACCCCACTCCACACCTCCACCCACCTCCAGCTCACACAAACAGGCATCTGCACTGCAACTGCAGTCAGTTACCAAATAGACAGGCTTTTGTTAATGCAATCAGCAGCTGTGGGTGCAGTCAAACCCCCCAACCCCCCAGCCCCAATGCAAATGCAGCAGGGGAGGATTGCAGTACCCAGCATTTATGTATGCTAATTACACAGGCTGCCGGACCACATGAGAAAAAGAAAGAAAGGGTGAGGAGAGGCTATGACTGCTCAATTTCAAATCGGGGAAAGCAGGAACCACCCCCCTCCCCCCCGCCTTTTGTTTGTTTACTCTCTGGAAGGCATCTTTCTGAAATGTGCAACTTAAGCTCTATGGGGACGGGCACTATATAGAATCCCAGTGAATGTAAGGAACCTACCAGGGCTAATCCTATTACTCAGTTTTTCTCAGTTGCTTTGGTGCTTTTCTCACATCACTATTAACATTTGCACAACAGTTAGTGCATTTCTCAAAACAATTAGTGCAAACTGCAAAACCTAGTGGATAAACTGCACAACTTGAATTTGAAAACTACAGTAAAGTTACAAATTGTTGTAGTTAGGGGAGTAAGTGAGTACAAGACATTGAATATGTACATTTCACAGTTTTACTGTATATGCTCTTTGCAATTCTACAGCATTGTGACAGAATTTGATAACTAGTTTACCAATTTTGTAATGACTCAAGCAATGAAATGAAGACTATTAGTTTTATTGGGAACGACTATTCAGCATCCATAAGTAGTTCATTTTGACTGACATGACAAAGCAACTGATACATGTTCAAAAGCATTTGCAATTTGTTCAGAGGAAGGAGAAATTGCTACTATGATGTGCACAAATGACTAAATGTTGTGGAGGTTGAACTAATAGTTATGAGAATTTTCATTCTGATCTGAGAAAAGCACCAAAGCGACTGAGAAAAACTGTACTCAGGGTCAGGTTCTCAGATAATGAATATTTCTTGATTCACTCTTGACAGATACACCTACAGTCTATCTATCGTTAACACCAACAGTAGTTTTAACAATAATTTCAATTTCAATTTAATATCACTTATAGAGCGCCAAAACATTACACATGTCTCATGGCGCTTTACAGAGTGTTAAACAATCAGAGAAGTGTGCAGTCAAATGTGTGTTCATATATCAGACAGACAGACAGACAGACAGACAGACAGACAGACAGATAGATAGATAGATAGATAGATAGATAGATAGATAGATAGATAGAT
The DNA here is from genome assembly GCF_017589495.1 of Alosa alosa. Taxonomy (NCBI): domain Eukaryota; kingdom Metazoa; phylum Chordata; class Actinopteri; order Clupeiformes; family Clupeidae; genus Alosa; species Alosa alosa. The sequence goes on from NC_063192.1 coordinate 8,185,150, forward strand.
AGATAGATAGATAGATAGATACATAGATAGATAGATAGATCTGTGATTTAAAATAGATACCACAAGGGGGCAGCATTACATAATTTCAGACATGTCTCTATAGAATGCAAGCTGCACCTGCCCTACAAACTTTGGAGGATCCTATAAAACCTTTTCCACACCATCATGCACATCATCTCCACCTAAATTAGGTTTATACATTGTACATATACGTAGTACACAATTTCAAAAAATCCTATTTTGTGATATGCAATGACTTAAACTGTGACTAGTGCCATTAAATTTGATTCTGATGAGATCAGTAACTGAAAGGACAGCTTTGCCTCAAATGCATCTTGACAACTTGCATAGCATGTAAGAGTAGTTTTGTAGTAGTGAACTGTCAGTAGCAGTGTTGCAGTCAGGGCTACTAATGTAGGGGTCACAACATTGTTAACACTAATTGGAACGAGACTAGAAGTTGTCAGACTGACTGATCAAGGAACAAGGTACTAATAATACATACAGGTTTGCTTCTGAGGGATCATATGTTCTTAATGAGAATGTATCTTGAAACTGTAAATTGTATTGGATAATTCAGCGTGAAATGAATAAAAATGATGTCATCCTTGCGTTGACATAAAGTCAGCTTGTGCTAAGGTTGCAAAATCTTTGCAAATTATTTAAGCGCCATGGTTTGGTTCAAAGTCATGTCCATAAGACACTGTATCTGTGGTATTTCCTGCTTGCTTGTTCTGTCAGTAGCAGTTGCTTAATTGTGATGTGGGGTGGGGTGGGGAGGGAGGCAGGGAGGGAGGGAGAGAGAGGGGAGGGATGGGGGAGCTCATAAAGTACACACCTTTGGGCTGTGTGCTTAGAGAGATCTCTGTAGACCTGTGGATGGTGGCTTTTAGATGAATTGAGTTTGATGTCTCTCGTGGCTGAGTTCAACACACCCCATATGTCAGGAATCCCTCTCTGGTGAATTTCATCCTGTTTCTTCTTTGTTCTGGAGAAACAGGGATGTCTAGAACCCTCTGGTGAGAGGGATGCCTCGTACCTCGCCTGGCTTTGTGCCTCACACAGGTGAACGCTGAAAATGTTTCCCTGTATGGGTCACGCGCACTGAAAACGCACTCCTGTCACCACAACAGATGGTGCCACCCCTCTCTCTCCTGGGGATGTTCCCATTCATTGTCTGCCCATAAGGCAACCAGGCTGAACATGCGTAGATCTGTTTAGCCCTGCAAGTGAACGGCTGTGAAGATGGACTCGGTAAAAGTAGGAAAATGTCATGTTTTTGAATTGGTGTATATTGTTGTATAAAGTCCATTCTGCGCACTATACATCAGTGTATGTAGACCTGAATAGAATCTCCCAGAGATTCTTTATATTATTTATGAGATGGATAACAGAGAGAGAGAGAGAGAGAGTGTTGGAGGGGGAGAGATAGAGAGAGATAATGAAAGGTAAATAGAATGAAAGTGGATTGGTAACTGAACTCAAACAAAATAAAGAGAGAAATGGCACATTGAGAGAGGAATTGAAAGACGGATGGTATGCACAGAGTTGGCTATGCTATGCAGTGGAGAAACAGGAATGGAAACATGTTTAATCTGAGGCTTGAAAGGAAGACTGGCCACGCTAGGTGAGCCCCAAGGCATAGCTGCTGGTGAATAGCACATACAGGATCACACAAAAGAGGAGTCAGACAGGAGAGAGGTATAGAAATAGACACAGAATTAACCTCTCAGTATTTTCACAAGCATTCATAAAGAGAAGGATGTCAGTGCGTTGTGGCAAGTACAACCTCAAGTATACGAATCTCACAAATTGCTAACAAAAATCTTATTTACCACTGAGCTATGCTGCCTGATACCCCCCCTCCCAAAAAAAAAATAGTGATAGAACATGAAGAAATGCAAATGCCTTTCCTGTAGTTTAGCTGTGTGTGTGTGTGTGTGTGTGTGTGGGGTGGGGGTTCATTTGCTTTGTGTTTTAATTAGGGCTGTCAATCGATTAAAAAAATAATCTAATTAATTACATACTCTGTGATTAATTAATCTAAATTAATCGCATATATAATTTTTGCTGTAAAAGTATTTTAAATATTTAAATTCAAGTTGAATCATTGAATAATCAGCATTAGTGACATTAAAGTTCAAAAACTCTTATTATTATTTTCACTGTTCAAATAACGGCCATAATAATCTATGATATGACCTAATATGCTGAGGAAATAAATTCAAAACTGCTTCGGGAAGAAGTTTTTTCTTCACATACAAGGCATTTCAGGCCACAGATATAACCTAGAGGACACAATGAAAATAAATTAACACTCCCCTCAATGTGAACACTTATTCCTTTGCATTGATGTGCGACTATAGAGTTGATGATCTCCGGTGAGGTGCAAATTCCTTGCTGCAGACATTGCAAAGGACTTTATTTTCAACACTTTGTTTTTATCAACACCATCAGGGCGTTTTTTAAAAGTAAATGTTCCAATCAATGATCCAGGCAGCACGTTTTCTTCTCTCTCCTTCATTTTACAGTTTAATTTTTACTGACTAGAACGGCTTGGGTCAAAGGTCATAAGGAATCGATTAATCTGCACTAATTTTTTTAATCAGTTATTTTTTCTCAAATTAATTAATCGAAATTAATCAGTTATTTTGACAGCCCTAGTTTTAATCATTTCCAATGAAACTAATGGCCTTTTGTTTCAAATGTGAGAGATGGTGAGAGATCCCAATCCTCAAATCAAAGTACTGTCTTTGCTCATAACTTTTCGATGTTGTTGAAATACACACTGGCACAGATATTTTACCTTGTCAGAAAATGAGCCTCAGATCACCAACAATTCTCCATTCACGCTTCAGACCTACAGTGAGTGAAATTCATTCCTCTGCCGCTTCTCTGCCTGAGGGACCCAGAAGACGACTGTGTTTGTCAGGATTGATGGCAGGGAGAGAGTAGAAACAAAAAATGTTGATTGTAGCTTGAAAGAACGACAGGGATTTTACCTTGGGCAATCTGCTGTTGTTGGTACATGAGATGGCAGGAAAGAAACAAACTGCTGACAACAATTTGTTGGAAATCACACAGAATTTCCCAATGAATTGAATTGACTCGATGTACAGAGAACAGGGAAGGGGGGTACAATGTTGTTTGTACAACCTCACTTTAGAAACCTCACTTCTGCTTAATTCTGTGATCCTGCAGCTGGTGTCTGTGAGATGGAGGCTCTTCTTTCGCCCTTCCCCCAGTAACACCCCCCCCCACACACACACACACACACACCCTCCCCATGCGGGGCAGGTAGGGGAGCAAACGAGATTAGGCACAGTCCCAGAGGGGGGCACCTGCCAGTGCACACCTGCTGCTATCACTCGCTGTTTGCACAAACCATGGGGCACTTCTCAACGGACCCACTCCTGTGTGTGGGGAGGTGAGATGAGGTTTGGTGTGTGGTGAGAAGAGTGTGTGTGTGTGTGTGTGTGCGCGTGCGTGCATGCATGTGTGTGTGTGTGTGTGCGTGCGTGCATGCGTGTGTGTGTCTGTATGTCTGGGGGTGTATGTCTGTGTGTGTGTTTGTGTGTGTGTGCACGTGTTTATGTGTGTGTGTGTTTATGTGTGTGTGTGTGTGTGTGTGTGTGTGTGTGTGTGTGTGTGTGTATGTGTGTGTGAACATCAAATAGTGCTGTGCTTCCTTTTGTTTAAAGTACCCTTTCTTAATTGGTGCCTGATTATTAGGCTTAGGTGCAAGTTCCCATTTTGTTGTAAAGACTAAACCTTTACATATACATAAATGTGGTGACATTTACCACAGTCTGTGTATATTGTGGGCTAGCACTGCACCATTTTTACTGGCTACAATTATATACTAAAAACAAAATCTCTGCCTGGGCCATAGATAGATAGATAGATAGATACTTTATTGATCCCCAGGGGAAATTCAAGACTGTGAACTGTTTTTTTGTGAATAGTTTTAGTACAACTGGGTGTTCTGATCTGTTGTATAGTCATCTTATGGGAGTTGTATGTAAACAAAATCTTATTTTCCAGCTTTCAGAGCACCAAATCCCTCTGTTCCTCATCAATAGTGAGCGCAAAGCTCAGATTGTTCGGAGAGGAGAATCGGGTGTCTCGATCTTGACTGAGCAGGTGGGTTGGTGGCCATTCCCCCATACACAAAGCTGCAGAGGCAGAGAAGGTAGAGGTGTAGAGAGAGGGATGACGGGATGAGGGCGGCCGCAGAAAGGAGGAGGGGAGACTGGAAACCCTTTTCAGGGGAGCTCTCAGGCTTGCCCTTTTAATTATGGCTGAATTGCCATGGCCAGAATTGAGAAGGTGGGTCTTCTCGCACCTCATTCACACACACACACACACACACACACTCAGGCAGCTGCGACATAGGCACACGCTAGCCCTGACCTGGGGCAAAGCCTGATAGGGTGGTGGGGTCAGGGGTCAGATGAGTCAATAGGTCTGACAAATCTCTGAGACAGATGGACTCAATACACACTGACATCATTACTGTGTGTGTGTGTGTGTGTGTGTGTGTGTGTGTGTGTGTGTGTGTGTGTGTGTGTTTTTTAATGCATCTGCTAGTGTTGGTTCCTTCTAGTCTTAACAGTAATAAACGATAATAGTGGTCAAGTCAAATCTGGGAAGGTAATTCTCTGCTGAGACATCCTTTGGCTGTACAAATCTCAACACCTCTTGAGAGCTTTGGACACTAACAACCACACAAACACGGGGAAACACATGGTGCAGATACGCATGATGCACATACACAAAGCATCTCTCTCTCTCTCTCTCTCTCTCCCCCCCCTCCCCCACACACACACACAAACCGAAAGTGCCAGTCACCACACTTCCAAATTTCGAAAGGTCATGTTGCCTTAACCTGCTCCCTCGCCTTCTTGCCCTGTGTGTGGTGTCTCTTCCCCTGAAGCAGGAGGCTCTGCTCCAGCCGACACGGCAGCGTGGTGCTGCCTCCTCAGCCGGTGGGGACGGACAGGCTCTGCCAGCCCCTGGCAGATTAGCACATTTTCAGTGGGACTGAGGTTTCAAGGCTAGGCACAGCTCTTCTGAGGGGGATGGGATGGCATGGCTGCGTGTTCTGAGCTCTCACAAGAGAGGGATAGAGAAATGTAAAGGAAAAAAACAGAAACAGAAAGCTAGGTCTCATAAGAGCAACGCATAGAGACAAGCAGAAAAAAACAGATATGCTTAAGATTTATTACTGGGAGCATAGATAGTAAACACAGACATAATGTTCAGGTGAAGGAGTCAACAGACCCAGCACAAGAGGGTTGGTGGGCGGTAAATCTGAATGCAGCTCCCTGGTTCTCCCTGTGTGCTGAACGGGTCTCTGATCTACTTCACTGAAGTCCAGCTGGCCGAGAATGAGAGAACCACACTGTCTGTCCACACTGCTGCATACACACATTTTATGCATTCATCGCTCATCCCTCTAAGGCAATGCAATTCAGTGTTACTGAAGCACGGTCCCTAGCCATCATCAAACCCTGAATGTCTCAGGTATCATTTCTCTCTCTCTCTCTGACTGTTTCTCTCTCTATCTCCAGCTCTCTCTCTCTCTCATACACACACCTCCTTCTGTCTCCCCCAGCAATAAAGTTTGTGTGTTGTAGGCTACATATATGTACATCTATTTGTAATAGACTGCTGACTGATGACTGTGATGACTGTCAACCAAAGATTTTTGGTTGAAATCTTGGTTAGTTAATAACATCTCATGGCATTGGAATTTTTTTGTGTAAATGTTCACATTCTGAACCCTAACAACTATTCTAAATGACACACTTCAATATTATTAATATATTTACCTGGAGATCAGGCAGGAAATTGCAAATATGTGCAAAATGAGTGGATTTTAATTATTAAATTGTAGATCACCTCATCTAACATGATGAGTATATTCTTTCCTTAGTCACAAATAAGTTGCCTCTCTGACATTCAGAAACCATTCATTTTGGAACCTCAAACACTGAAATCCATCTACAGCAGAGGTGAATGTTGCACGGTCCTTTTTAAAAAATGATCTTTATTAGGTAGGCTTCCAAAAAGATGGATAGAGGATCGTTAAATAGCTATTATGGCGTGTGAGCAGTCTGTGGACGCCGTAATAATTAGATACGGCATTATGGATCGGTGGGAGTTAGGTTATTTGGTGTTTGAGCCAGAGTGCTGCTGGCCTACTTTCTACCTGTGGGAAAGATAAATGAGCTGGGGGAGACAATTGCCTTTTCATTGTAAATCCAAAATCTAACTAGTACCTTCTTCAAGCTGAGAGAGCTGTGTCTGTGTGTCTACACAATGCCTAACAAATTCTTGCCGTCCCATGCTGAAGTGAAACTGGTGTCGGTGTGTTCTTAAGTTCCAGGACATTGCTCAATGTTTACACAACATGGCGACAAATCTGCTTGGTTGATCTGGTGCTCCCTGCACACTGCAGGCAGAGAGGGGGCCCCACTGCTGGTTGAGGTTTGCTATCTCCTGTTTAGTACCTCTCAGGCAGTCCTATCTCCACTCGTGTTAGAAGCGGATCCATCTTGCAGAGGTCATCTTGCAGAGGTGTTGTTCAGCACTCTGAGTTCAGTCCTGTGCGAGAGTGCATGGGGCAGTCTAAAAGATATGGATCGTTTTTTTTCTCTTCAAGACTTCCTGTTGGTATGATCTCGAGATGCAAAATGCAACTGCCTAAAATAGGGCTGCCTTTAGTTTAGACTGACTGAAGTGTTAAACCCCCATACACACCTCTGGCACCAGAAAGTGACTATATGCCCTTCACCCCCCCATACACTGCTGGGATAGATGAGAGGACATGGCCATCATGCACTGCTTTGAAAAGATCTCCATGGCTTATATGCACCTTTTTCACATTTGCAAAGCAAGCATGGTCTTTTATGATAAGGTCAGTGAAATGGATTTGCCTTGACCTCTATCTCTGAGAGTGTATAGAATCTCTCTCTCCCTGCATGTGTGTGTGTGTGTCTGTGTAAGTAAGATTCAAAGAAATATGTCAGTATCTGTATGTGCGTGAATGTGTGTGTGTATTCATACATGTATACATGTGTGTGTGTGTGTGTGAGTGCATGTGCATGCAGCTAAGGATGTTGCCTCACTAGTAGAGCAGACAGACCTAAGCTGAACCACCGCATCACACGCCCACAGTCCAACTGGCGTCATAGCTACAGATAGACTAAACTAACCCAGTGCAGTTCTGCATGGAACTGGACCACGGTGAACAGTCCTGCTCCCGCAACTCTACACACAAACACACACACACACACACACAAGCACAGAACCAAACACAAACCACACATCATACACAATGCTATGTTGTGATAAATGTATGCATACCTCTTTGGAGAAGAATGATGATTAATACAAAGTGATAGTTTTCTTTATTTATGTGGTGGTATTTGCTGGTCACTAAGGCCAGGTGAAAAGGGAATGTATGGTTTCTATATGGTCTGCAAATTGTTGGGTCATGCCTAATTGGATAGGCATTGTTGACATAGGTCTGATTTAAGCCACACCGATAATTCTCCACACACAACATATTTTTTTGTTTGCTTTAGGGCATAACATTCAATACATAAGGTTACACACACACAAATCTAAGTTGAGTTTTGTATCTGTATTTTACACTGTAGATGGTGCCTGTGACACAATTATACTTTATGAATGGAATTTTACAAATGAAAATAGTTCAGTGAAAAAGGTTCCAATGAGTATAATTGGCTTAGCTGTGGTTGAAACTCTGGGCACACCATCGATAAATTAGGAAACCAACCCCTCTATCTGACTCTTAGGCAGGTTCCTGTTTTCTGGTGGGACAGTTTGACTTACACATGCTTTGTCAGCACTGAATCAATCAAGGGAAGTTCAAATGTCAATTTGAACTGAAAAAATCCACATCAAGAGAGTGCGAGCATTGTATCTCAGAAACTAACCTTTGTGTATGGATGCATGCATGTCCCCAAGTACTTGTATAACACATTGGGATTTTTTATTGTTACTCTGACACAAGATCTACTTCTGAAAGTGACAACTCTATGATACATCAGTGACACACCAATTTGCAACTTCTTTGACAATTCTCATAATCCTGACACATTAAAAAGTTATGTAAAAAATTGTGTTCTATCTAACCGAATCCTCTAAATTAAGAAACATTTAAAAAATAAGGACTGTAGTTCCAAAACTCCTTTGGTCTGGTGTCCCCCAAGCCGAGCGGTTGGGATTTCGACAGAGAGGGCCTCCAGTGTATTTTTGTGCAGAGGGGAAAACAAAACAAAAAAAAACGGGTGGGTTAACCGCAGATGACTGTCCAGTTTTCTGTCCAACCAGCCCACTGCAAACCTCCTGCGCCGTGGACAGAAAGGGGAAAGGGAGGAAGAGTGAGCTCTGGGAGGTTTTGTAACAGACTTTCACTTCCCATTGTATGGGACTATTTTGACATTTGTCTTGGGGCTCTAACTCCGGCTCCGGGGAGAGGGAGGGAGGGCAAGAAGAGAGGGGTGGAGGGGTGAGTGGGGTTGTGTAGGATGGGAGGATATTGATTAGAACCCCCACAGGCCCAGGGTATAATACAGATGCTACTATCTTAATGTGCTGCTGTGCAGTATGATATTTCCTCTCTCTCTCTCTCTCACACACACACACACACACACACACACACACAGACATGCACACACAAGCATGACCAGTTGTACTCTTGGTGTCAAGGGACTGTGAGAGGGCTTGTTTTAAACAATCAGGACAGGTGTCATCTCAACCGTTCATGTGCACCAAACTGCCTGGAGGTGGGCCAAGAGAGAGGGTCTGTTTTTCACACACACACACACACACACACACACACACACAAACAAACTCAGGGAACTGTTCCCTCAAGAATAATAACAGCAACTTTTGCCTGGATAGAGCATCTGTGAGGAATCATTATTAACAACTAAAGATAGATGTCCTCCGTACTGCACAGAACAGGTTGTCATGTTATTTTCCTGAGCTGTGCGGGAACTACATCAGCTCTATTAGTGCTGATGTCGTCTAGACTAGGAGGGATCCTGTTGTGGGAGTCCTGTAGACTAACCCAGGCATAGTGCACCACGCTTACCCAAACACAGCCATTTGGGAACGGCATGTTCAAGCAGCGACTCCAGCTCTTTCAAGGTTGTTTTAAATTCTAGCTCCTCTTATTCCCTTTGACTGACCAAGTGAAATTCTCATCTACTGTGCACTGAAATTGTACAATTCCAGTTGTGGTGGGTAAACGCTCAGATTTATGATCATTATGAATGCAGAAGACACAGAGAAATAGAAACATAAACAACTGTAGAAAAATTTAGTTCCTCAGTTCCTTAGGTAAAACCTGGAGTATTTCAGATTGGGTGATTATTACTAACATTCTGAAATAAGTTTATGCAGAGACAATAGATGTAAGCGCTTTGGAGTGAACCTATCAATCTTAATTTCTGTGGCTCTGGTTGTCTAATGAATATGTCCACAACAGTAATGTTGACTACTAGTAATCTAGTAGTAGTCCTTTGGTTCAATTTTAATTTGCACTCAGACAATCGTTTTCACTCGTTTCACTCCCAATTAAAGGTGTTTAAGTCGTGATTCACTCGGATCTTTCACCCGTGTCTTTAAATTAACCCATGAGTCGCGAGTCTCTAGTATCATTAACTCGGATCAGTTGAGTCCTACTACAATTCAATCTAAAACGATAAACAGCGCCACACACAAACCTCTTGCAACATTAGCTAGCCTCCTAGCCCTAGCCATCGTAGCTGCCAAAAATGTAACAATTTCGTAGGCAACCACAAATTAACTCAAGCGACTGAGTGAGCAGGCAGTCCGAGATAACTGGTTAACTTCCCGCAGAGCCGGAAACATTGCAGACTCACAGACCATGAGACTCATTGGAGCCGCTGAGTAGCAATCCGGTTAGTCGGATCAGCCGGGCCGGGTTAGGCTACGTTGAGTACGAAGTCAGTCGAATCAGCCGGCTCGTTGTCATGAGTGGATCTCGCAGAGCAGTAGCTCCTCCTCGAGGTGAAAAGCAATTCCACAACAAAAGCCATTTTTCCACTTCTGAAATAACATTCAATGTTCTGCATGTAGCCTAGACATAATTAGATTTGGTGTATAGATGTAGCATATTAAAATGCAATTAGGTCGCGTGCAGACAGTCCGAACTGCACGCCATGGAGCTGCTTGAGTATCTACCTGGGTCAGTCGAATCAGCCGGGCGGGTCGGTTACGTTGTTATGAGTGCGAGTCAGCCTAATCAGCCGGCTGCCACGTTGTCATGAGTGGATCTTTAGAGCAGCGGTAGCCTAACTCCTCGTCCAAAGTGAAAAACAAATCCACAACAAAAGCCATGCTTTCACTTATGAAATAACATATGTTCTGCACGATAGCCTACTATAAAATGCAATTAGGTCGCCAAAGACAGTCCGAAACATTGCAAGCTCTGTATGGAGTTGCTTGAGTAGGCTAGCCTACCTGGGTCTTTTGGATCAGCCGGGCGGACCGGTTACGTTATGTTGTTATGAGTGCGAGTCAGTCGAATCAGCTGGCTACATGAGTGGATCTGTAGACGAGCGAGTAGCCTAGTTTCTACTCGTGTCAAGGTGATAATAATAATAGGCCTAATGAGAATAGTAGTAGTAGTAGAAATAATAATAATAATAATAACAATAATTTATTCACTGCAGGGCATTTCTACGTTCCTGTATCTATGTCTACATTGAAAGTCAATTGCTTAGGCTAGGTTAAGACAATAAATAAAACAGTCTGGCTCAAACTGCTTTCTTTCCGTGAGTGGGTGGAGGTTTGATGCTATTATATTAGGCTATTTTATATTATATTATATTATATTATATTATATTATATTATATTAGGCTACCTAACAGTATAGCCATGATTAATAGTAATATTAGTTGCCTAGTATTAGCAGCCTATAATACTTATTAGAATAGATTCCTAGTAGCCTACTAATAGTAGTAGTGGGAATAAACATTGTAGCAGAGTAGCATTAGACCTAGGCAAACTTTTCTATTGTCTAACAACAACAAATAATTAATTATTATAATATAGGCTACCCTCTCTGTCAATAAGATCAAAGTTTCTGAACATGAGCACCAAAAAGATGAACAATGTGTGGATGCACTTTGACCAGGAGAGGAAAACTCTAAAGGCTAAAGGATCCACATCCAACATGAGAAGGCACTTAACGAAATGAAGCACCCCACGGCACTGCTTGAACGTAGGACTGAATTTCTTTGCGATTTAGCAATACTGACTCAAGTGACTCAAGTGACTCGTTCAACCCGGATCAGTTTAGTGAGTGAATCAGAATAACCCGGATCCTTAAAAGGAATCGAGTTTGACAGGCCTACTCCCAATGTCCATCATTGCAACTCATGACACACAATCAATATGAATATGTAGGCTATGATCCAATGAATGAAATCAATCTTGTCTTAACTAACTTAATTTCAAAGGCACGTTAGGTTAGATTGTGGCATAACAACAAGCTCTATTTGCCTGTTTTGCTTGAGTGATTTCGAGATCATATCTGGCGCATAGATGGGACCACAACAGCAACTAACAACAGAGAGCAAAATGACTTAAACGGACAGAGAGAGCCTCAACGAGCGGCACTAGCAAAGACAAAAAATGTCACTTCCCAAAAAAACACGCACGCGAACGAAGCCAGGCTTATTTTGAATGGCTATTCGCTTCGTAATTCATGTTCATCATTTTCTAACAAAACACAAAATGTTTTATTTGCCTTTTCGGATATGAGTGTCGATTAAATTTCGTTTTATACGGTGAACTCTTTTTTTTATATGTCAGTGGCGCTCAAGTTCAAATTGAACGATTTTTTTTTAGAAATAGGAACGTGTCTCACAGTGAAAGGTGTTCTTCGCCTCCTGGGACAGCCACGTTGCTTCGTTTTCATTTTAGGCTGCTGCTGAGTGATAGCGTACAGACTACTTCCTGTATCGTGCGCACCCAGTCCCAGCAACGCAGGGTGCGCTTTACGGGTGGAACAAACCACAAACCGTCCCCAAATCACGTTGCTCCGTATCCTTGTTTGAGTCATACCCAAAATGTATTCGATAACTGGTCAGGGTAGCTTCATGCCCTTTACAGAGAGAGAATAAGCGATTCGGGGCAGTCGGCGTATCCGTCCGATTCTAACAGGTGGTGTACTAGTGGACTAGGCTATCAGGTGGTGGAGTTGAAAGAGAGGGGGTGTAGCCTATACGCAGGTTATTCAGCACAGTTCATGGTGCTTTATTAGCTGGCGTTTGCACCACGCTCAACAGCCCGACGAATATACATATTTCATTTTATTCAATTGTACGACACATTTATCCGTTGTTAGTGGTTTGATATCCGTGATTTGGTATCCGTTATTTTTCTTTACCAAAGCGTAGCCATTACCTTCATATTTCCAAAAAAGACAAAAAAACGACCTAATTAGCCAGAGGACCAACAAGACACAGGTGGGAGATACCCGTTTCGTAGGACAGCCCCTTCTCTCAGTTCCTCAGTGGAGGGTAGGCTCGTGGGTCTGACATTTGTTTGTCATCCTTTGGGACAGGAGACCAAACGATTCCGCAAACAGGTGTGCGTGCTCACAAATCTTCATAGATTGGAAACCATTTCTTTTTTGTTCAAATAAGGATGACTAGTAGCTTGATATATTCTCAGAGAATACTTTAGTTCATTACGGAAAGCAGAGAGTGGTTTACACAGAAATATATAGCTCTTTCAGTTTGGAGGGCTGGGGTTTTCGTACGGAAAAAGCGATGTCAACCAAAAGAACGAGCGTGGTGTCAACGAAACGTAGCCAGAGCCCCGTTGTGTGGGAAGGAGAGATGTTCAGTGAATTTCAGGACTGGTGTCTCCGGACTTATGGTGACTCGGGTAAAACAAAGACAGTCACCCGACGAAAATACAACAAAATTCTCCAGACCCTCATGCAAGGCGACGACTCCGACGGCGTCTACCTCGAGAGCAACCATATCAACGCCAAATTTAAATTCTGGGTGAAATCCAAGGGGTTTCAGGTCGGGAGCGCTGAGGACGAAAATGCGAACGAGGGCTCTGGCAGACCTGTCCTGTACGTCCCCATCAAGGCAACGGTTAGTGTAAGTGTCTTTTCTTTTGACACAATAGCATACATACAAGGCGACGCGCAGCCTGTCTTATTTGGTTATATGCAAATTCAGAGGGGGTTTTCTCCCCGCGGGGCCACCATGCAACTGGTAAATTGCCAACAACTTTCGGTTCTCAATTTTATCCCTATGTGTCACACACACTTGATATTACTACTCATTGAAAGTGTCCTGTAGTTGCTCATGCCCCGTCATTCCCACCGTGGGCACGACCAGTGCCACCCCAAATAATGAAAGTCATATGGCATATGCCTGTTCCCTTGTGTTGCATACTAAAACAAATGTAAGCTTGTCTTGTAAATACACGATTAATTTAACACATCACTTGTTAGTGTTTAATCATCAGTTGAATTATGTGCGTGCCGTGAGCCTGCGTGTCTGCCCAGTGCCAATGAGATGGAGAGGTGTGTCATGTTCGAAGCATCACGGGCGACGAGTGCTTTTTGACGCCTTTTACGCGCGCGATCGTAGGCTACGTAGCCATTCCAGATTTAACATGTTGAGCTATTTTTTTTTTAGCAAATAACAATGCACCTTTATGGAATAGTTATTTCGCGTAATATATATACATATTTCGTAAGTAGGCTGTAGCCTTTTCCAGAAGTGTCCTGCTGTGCCGTGTGGGTACTGCCAAGCGCCAGCCTAACCCCATGTTCCAAAGCGGAGGTTTGTCTCTGACGGGTCGGTCACAGAGAGGTCGTGATCTGGCCATTGGCTGTTGCTGTTTTATCGTCCAACTCCGCCATCAAACTATTTGAGATTTCTCTTAAACATTCGTGTAATTTCGGTATACAGTAGAGATACTTAGGCCATAGCCAATAAATAACATGTCTGATTACTAAATTATAATCATCTTTTGTTTTAGTATTGAAGCTACTTACAGAAAAATTTACTTTATCCAAATGAAAACCAAGACCCTTAAGTGTAAGGCATGCAAATAAGTATGAGCAAGGATCCTTTGTGTCTGGGGTCCATAGAGCTTACCAATCCATTTGCTTCTACCTGAGATGCCACCCCCTGTCCAGGAGCGCTTCCCCATATGAGCTCCATAGCAAATGGAGACTATGAAATGCTTTGCCCATGTCAGCCAAATGTCTTTTGTGTGACATAGTCAGCGTTATTGTGCCGTGTTGCCTAATGATCAGACCAGAATACTAGTGTAAAGGTTGCAGTTACTTCAGTGTTGTGGAGTAGGGAGTAGGATAAAAAAGGAAGATGGAGATTTTTCTCACTTTATGCTAATTCTTTCACAAAATTCCTGGTGTAGATTTTTAAAATGTTTTCTAAAAATCTCTTAATTTTCCCACCCCTATTTTAGCTTTCCTATCCACTCACAGCATTATTGATTTTAATTAAGCTTTTTTAATAGTGAATGGGTCTTTCTGTCTCTCTCTCTCTCTCTCTCTCTCTCTCTCGCTCTCACACACACACTCACACACACACACACACACACACACACACACACACACACACACACACACACACAGGTTCAGCAAACTGGTTGAGTCTGGTTGTGTTTGAAACAGTTCACCAAACACACAGTGTGTGTTAATGGGGGTTTGGTAGTGTAATGTGTTGGTGATGTGTTGATTTCATATGTGGTTTCTCCTCATCTGTTGATTTAAGAATAAAAGAGCTTCAGATTAGGCTAGTTGTAGTTGGTTCTAGTTTACATTTACATGTATATTTGTTTCTTTAGCAGACACTATTATCCAGAGTTATTTACAAAATGAGGATTAACATTGAAGATACATTGCAAAGAAGACCTTAGGTAACATTAAATACTACCTTACAAACACCATGAGACTACCAGAGGATGAGAGTGCAAAAGTTAGAGTACTGGTCAAAGTGCAGTTGAATGAGATGGTGATGGAGAGAGAAGGAAGTAGAAGGGAAGACAGGAAGTGTATGGTAAGTGTGTTGGATTGTTAGATGTGTTAGGAGAAGAGGTACTCAGAAGAGTTGGCTATACAAGAGCTTCTTGAAGTTGTGTTGGATATGCTTGTGTTGATATATCTTTGGACATATCCGCACAAGTACATATCCAAAGATAATATTTGATATGGTTTTGTTGTGGAAATGAAATGTCCATCCATATACTGTGTCCATCCATGTATGGAGTGTTAATGGAGAGACTATTGTAGTCGATGAATGAGGCCATTTATGGTCCAACCACCAGACTGTCCCATGCTAGAACCGTGTATTTGTGTGTGTGTGTGTGTGTGTGTGTGTGTGTGTGTGTGTGTGTGTGTAATGAGAGAGAGAGAGAGAGAGAGAGAAACAAAGAGACAGAGAGAATGTGTGTGTGACTGTCTGTGTCTGTAACACTCACTTCTTTTTATGTTAACATTATTCATGAGTCATTGGGTCTTACATTTTGTCTACCAATTTTTTTGTACTATTCATTCCCCTGTTGGGTGAGACCAGACATTTTCAGATTATTACTTGTTATCTCCTCTGAAGTGCAGACAGGTGTCTTCAGGGAGTAGCATTCTCTCAGGAAATACAAGAGCCAAACACAGCTACACACAACAGTGGAGATAGCAATATCTCTTCAAGACATATGTTAAATGTTTTTGCCATTATTTAAAGAATAGTGTGCTTCCAAAGTCTATGAACACTTCATCCAAGTCAGAATTATTGCACAGAACATTCCACTTAAAAAAGAGAGGCAGAGCAGCACTCCAAGGAGGGCAGAGTGAGTCGTCATCTGGCGTGACCTTTAGAGACCTTTAGCAGGGGAAAATAACAGTGCAATGATGGTGGTGCTGGATATGGATGATAAAGAACCAGCGGAGAACAGAGAGTTGATGGGGTCGGAAGAGTGCAAAAAACAACACATCTGAGTGCATGGAGATAAATAGGAAGTATTTGCTACAGAGGGATTGTGAGAAAGGAGGGAGAAAGACAGGGAAGGAGGGAGTGGACAGCAAAGGCCACAAGAGGCAATGGTAAGTATAGTGAATGGGACGGCAATACAGATGGAGAGAGAGAGAGAGAGAGAGAGAGAGAAAAGATGAGAAAAAGAGGCTAAAGGAATCATTGGGACCCTAAAGAGGAAGCTATGGTGGAAGAAAGACAGTTGTGATAAAGAAATGTGTAGAGAAAGAGAGAGAGAGAGAGAGAGAGAGATTGGAGGGGGAGAGAGGGGGGGTAGAGATGGAGAGAGAAAGAGAGAGGGATAGAAGGGGTAGAGCTGATGCAGCAGGCAGTGTGCGGGGTGCAGGGGGTGTGGGGGGGTGGGGGCGGATTTCAGCATGAGCGGGGGACATGCAGGAGGAAGCAGACGGCCAGTTCAGCCATCACATGCAGTTGACACCAGCGTCTCAGCGGACACTATTAATAGCCCCTCAACGTTTGCCTCTTTCCTTCTCTGGACGGGGTGCTCAGAGACAGGCAGGCAGGCACGCACACAGTCTGAATGGCCACTGTGTGTATGTGTGTGTGTGTGTGCGTGTGTCTGCTTGCGCATATGTGTGTGGATGTGTATATGCATTTGTTTGTGCTCATGTGTGTCTGTCTATATGTGTATTTTTTTTTGTGTGTGTAGGTGGAAGAGCAAAGTTAACAACTCTCCCATCAACTGTTGCTTCCTCCCTCCTCATTCAGAGCTTCATATGGAGGCTGCCAGTCTGGCGGGCCCACAGTCCACCTGTCTGCTGCAGCCAGACAGCATGACAGGCATAGCCAAAAGAGCCAGCCAACAGACAGAGAGATGGGGAGAGCTGGGGAAAGCATAGTGAGTCAGGGAACAAAAGGACAAGAAAGAGAGAAAAGAGAGGGAAATAAGGAAGAGACAAAGAGAAAGAAACAAAGAAAAAAATAAATTTGCTAAGAGGAAAAGCTGGGTCATTTTGTTAGCTATTTTTTTAATCCATTTCCTTGAGCATTGGCTGCAGGCAGTGTCGGCACCAGACGCCCATCAGAAACGCTCGCCCACGGAGCACACAGCGGGAGGGGGGCTTCCACTCTGCTCCCTCCCTCTCCGGGCCGACGACACTCGCGCTTGCGCCCCCCGTCTCAGCTGGTGGCGCTTGTCCCGGCCCGTCCCGGCCGCCCTGCAGGTCACATGAGCGTCTGCCGTACTGCTGTGCCTGGGCCTCTGTGTCTTGTTCCTGTCACATGAGCATCAATCACCAGTGACATCAGTACCGCCCCCTCCACCCCCTGCATGAGCCTGCACAGGGGAAGGACAATTAGCATGAGAACAGGCCAGGGAGTAGTTAGGTGTCGGCAAGTGCTTGTGTTTATGAACATGAGATTGTGTGTGTGTGTGAGTCCGGGTATCTTCTGGCTTTGGTTTGGTTGGCAGTGATGTATCGGCGGTTTAGGATGTAATGTGGGCCTGCAGGGGTAACTTAATTGACGACCCCCCCCTTCACCCAGCCACTGCCCCTATCAGCTCTGGGATCTCTGTAATCTCAAAGGCTGCCCCCTCCTGCTGAAATAAATATGCTAAATTGACGTGAATTGGCAGGACCCTCATAGGGCTGCCCCCAACCCCCTGCTCCCAGCCTACACACTTCTGCTCAGCTGCTGAGAGGGCTGCTGGCCCGGGGTGAGCCAGGGGACACCAGCTCCAAGATGGAGGGCTGGTGTAATGGTGGTCAAGTGTGTTTGTATGTGTCTGTGTGCATGTCTCTCTCTCTTCAGGTGAGAGGAGAATGTTAGTTCAATGGTTTGGTATTTTCCTGTGCATTTTGTTTGCATGTGTATCTCTCTCCTCTGCTTTCATACCTGTTGACATCTGTGTGTAAAGATTGTGTGTATCTATGTTTGTGTGCATTTAACGCTTGTTGACAGTTGGGTTGTGTGTTTCTGTGTTTGTTTGCATGTGTTTTATGTTCTTGCATGTATCTGTAGACACTAACGTTGATTAGTCAGGTGATCTGAGTTATACTCCAGGTGCAGCGCTGACTGCAGCTGGTTGGGGTGAACAGATATTCCCTCCTCCCCCCTTTCCTGTACTCTCGCCTCTCTCTCCTCTCCTCCCCTCCCCTCCTCACCTCTCTCCTCTCCTCTCCCCCCTGTCCTGTCTTTTGCTTGTCTCTCCTCTCTCCTCTCCTGTACTCTTGCATCTCTCTCCTCTCCTCTCCTCTCCTCCCCTCTTCCCTCCTCTCTCTCCTGTCCTCTCTTCTCTCTCTCTTCTCCCTTGTACTCAGGCCCTATTGACACCCAACCTGCCGGCCACCCCCACACCTCCCCGTCCCCCTCACACTCCCTCTGTTCCTCTCAGTGGCTCGGAGTACAGAGTGATTATGAGTGCGGGACAGCTTGTCATTGTCCCTGGTATTCTAGACTTGTGTGTGTGTGTGTGTGTGTGTGTGTGTGTGCATGTCCATGTGTGTGTATGTGTGTTTGTAGCCTCCCTCCAACCCCTATGGTCTCCTCTAGCTCTGGCCTTGTCACAGACACCTCACTCTGCCTCCCCCTCAAAAACACACACACACACACACACACACACACACACACGCGTACACACGCACGCGCGCACACACGCACGCGCGCACACACACACACACACATGCGCGCACACACACACACAGTTGCACCCCACACCCCTACCCCTCTGGTGCTGGCTTTGTGGCATTGCCTGGAGAGTTTCAAATGTCACAGAGCAGGATGCAGGCGTTGAGTTCAACCCCAACACAGTCAAACACGTACACGTGTACATACACACAAACACACTCACACACATATGCACACACAGTTAGTGATGGGCAAGCTACTATCTTAAAAGTAGCTTAAATAAAGCTTAAAGGAGAAATCCGTAGAGGAGAAGGTGAATGCTGAAGAGACTGGGGGGGGGGGGGCTATAGTGCTGAATGAGGGTCCACCTCCCTGTGTCTGTGTTTGTGTTATTGTGCCTTGTGTGGACAGGGGGATGCACTTATTACATTCAAAGTCAACAAAAATTCAAATGTTGTCTAATAAGCAGCATGTAATATATGACTTGTTTATTCTCATTGTCCTGCAGCAGCCTGAAATCAATTGTTTTTCTGCAGAAAAGATCTAAGTTGAGTAAAGGCAATAATGTGCAGCAGCCTGAAATCAATTGTTTTTCTGCAGAAAAGATCTAAGTTGAGTAAAGGCAATAATGTGTATGGAAGACCGGGCCATATTAACACATCATGTTGGCAGTCAGAGGGATAGGCCCTACTCCAGAAACACACAGACATACCCAATGCCATCCCCTAACACACCACCCCTGACCCCATTTTTGTGTGTGTGCGCGTGTGTATGTGTGCAGACCGGTGTGGTATCTGCTTTCTGTGAGGTTGTAAATCCTTCGCTGGCAGTAATTGTGTTACTGGGAGTCCTGTGCCAGTGTGACTGTGAGGGGAAAACAGAGGGAGGCACTGGGAGACAAGAGGAGGGGGGAAGAAAGGATAGAAGGACAGCAGAGAGAGAGGGAGGACATGAGTGAGAGGAGAAGAACAAAGGAGAGATGCAGAAAAGAAAGGTGGAAGAAGAGCAGAGATAAAAGAAAGGAGGTTTGGAAAGGGTAATGTGGTGGTGTGAAATAACACATGATTGTAACATGAAGGGATTCTTTTAGTAATTATATTGGTTTATCTTTGTCTCTATAATTGTCGTTTCACCAAATCAATATTGATAGTGTTTTAGTATGGTGTTCAACAATACAATCAGTACTGTCCCCAAAGTGGTTATATTTTCATCGATGATTTTGGTTGAAGGCCATGGGGATGAGGATTACCTTTGACACAGGTATGCCTCCTGAGTTTAAACCATTACTGCAAACCCACACTTGCACTCGCACGCAAGCACAGCCTCACTTCACCTCCACTCCAAACACACACACACACACACACACACACACCCTCCAGCACACTCCCATGTCACTGAATCCACTTCATTTGGAGGAGCGTCCGTGAAGAAAAGGGACAGTGTGCCCCTAGGACATTCAGCTGTTCCAACAACCAATTTGACCCACACATGACTACATATGAGTGCATGTGTGTACGTGTGTAGGGCCAATAAGCTAGTTAAGAGTGTGTGTGTGTGTGTGTTTGAAGTGATGGTTTTGTGTGTGTGTTTGAAGTGATGGTTGGGGGTGTGTGTCTGTTTGCAGTGATGGTTGTGTGTGTATGTGTTTGCAGTGATGGTTTTGTGTGGATGTGTTTGCTGTGTGTGTGTGTGTGTGTGTTTGCAGTGATGGTTTTGTGTGTGTATTTGGGGGGCAGGACAGTCACAAACTTGCATTGAAGATTTACATTCAAGATCCATTTCCCTTTGCTGAATAAGGTGGCTGATTTGCTCAGAGAGCAAGAATTGGTCACCATTTTATCATGCATCTCTCTGTGTGTGTGTGTTTGTGTATGTGTGTGTGTTATTTCTATATGTGTATGTGCTTGCCTTGAGTGGGCTTGTAGGAGTGTGTGTGTGTGTGTGTGCGTGTGTGCGTGTGTGTGCGCGCGCGCATTATCTTCAGTCATGTATGTGTTGGGAGATGGCACAGGTTGTTTGGATGGGTCGCATCTGGGAGAGCCTTGGACTTGAAGTGTTTGGTGTCTGTGGGAGTGCACTGGGTAATTGGATAACAAGACATTTTTGTGCACTCTGTCTGTAAATTGAGCCGTGTGTGTCTGTGTGTCTGTGTGTTTGTTTCTTTAAACTCGACATGTTCAGGGTCACTCGCTTAAAGATGCTCTCTATCTTTTTCATTCCTGTTGAACCTTCATAAGATGAGGCTTTGTGTGTGTGCAAACCCCATTCCAGTTGCTGGTAGTTATTAGGTTACCAGGACACTCTCTATGAAAGAAGAAACATCCAGTGCTCAAACAGTCTACTGTCCCAGGTGGCACCTCTACTGGCTTTTAACTGGTGCTATGTTATTAACTTGGAAGCATTCTTATTTTTACCCATTTGTGAGGACTAGCCTAGATAAGTCATTCTCAGCTTCTCTGGAAATGGCATTCTGTAGAAACCCTGTGTGGACGCACACTGAATGCTTGAGTTTCTACAAGGGTTGATCTCGACCAGGGAAATTCCTAATTTCAAATTGGTTGGTTGAGTAGGTGGATGTGTCAAGCTTGGTGAAGATTCCCTATACGTGCTGTACTATCCCTGTACTCACTCATGTCTATGAGTGTGTGCTGGACTAATTGTAAAGGTTCTCTATGGCAATGGCATGCGATGGCTATAAAGGTGATGATACATGCGGTGATGTTTTGAGCAATGTTGCCAGGCAATCACTGCACCTGTTCTTAACATTCTGATTGGATGATCTTGACAAGATGCCTGCTGATTAATTAAAGTCTTCAGATAGCAAACAATGTTGCCCAATATTAATGGTTAAGTGCCCAAATAAAAATACTCAGGAACATTGCCCAGCAACATTGCCTGCCCTGCAAGTTGCCCTGTGTATTGGGGCTGTTCTTAGGCTGTGCAAGTGTTTAACACCCTGCTGGGGATGTGACAAAGAGGAGCTCAACCACTTAGCAGCCACATACACACATCACCCCAGAGGAGCCTAGAGTAAAGCAAATGGGCACCTGACAGCTCCCATCGTTAGTGATGGCCACCAGAAAAAAGAGCACGAAAGACCAATTGAAAAGAGGAGAAAGAGATGGTGCTAAAATCCAATGCCAATGACTCCTGGTCCACCACCAGGTTGCAGCAATGAATGAAATAGAGAGAGAGATAGATGGTATATAGTTTTTCTTTTACATCTCGGATGCCAGTACAGAGGTAGCCAGGTCGATCGAGCTAGGTCGATGCTAACTCAACAATTTTGTTATTGGTAATTGCCCCTAACCACCCATTCACCTGTCAGTGTTTGTTGAGTGTGTACAGAGGGCATAATGGTCCCACTACCCACTAACAGACCCAACATATACTGTTGTGAGAATAAGTTTACACACCCATGGTAAAGTTGACTAAAAAGAGGAATAAAAATGCCTTAAAAATGCCTTAATGCCTTAAAAAATGGGGAAATATTCTTTGTGATGCTATGCATTCTGAAAAAGTTCTCTTAGCCTTCACCGTACCTAGATTGGTATGGTTTTATTTCAGTTAGCCTAATAACTGGTTTGATTTGCATTCAGAGATGATCTTATGGAAAGTACTCCATGCCATTGTCTAGGTAGGGTGAAGGGTATGTGATTATGTGGGGCTATTTTAATTTCAAAGGCCAAGGGAATTTTGTCAGGATGCATAGTATTCTGGATCCATGAAATAACTGGCCTTTAAAAATAAAAATCTGCCCAGCCTGATTATATGGGAATTTAACATATGCGTGTGTATACTCATGCCCCCTGTATTTTAAGGAAAAACACATTGTTTATTTACGATACATTATTCATTCACAAAGAAAATTGGTGTCCTTAAAGGTTGGCTTGGATGTGTAAACTTTGTAATGTGAAGTTTCATTAGTTACAACAAACAATACAAAATGTCTTGGACTTTTCCGACTGGAATGAGGGCGTTGTTTTTTTTCTTCTGAGTCCTAGATACCTTTCCAGAAATTGCCTAAAGCAATGTTCATCAGTGTAAAATATTAAGCAGTTATAACTAAGTACTGCTCTTAGAGCAGTCTGATTCCATCTGCAGAAAGTGCCTGCTTGGAGTGTAGCATTTGGGGTAGTCATTATAGAACTGCATATGTAGACTGAAACCCACACGGGGAGAATGTGTGTGTGTGAGTGATTTGCACTGGTCCTTTTGTCTAGCATACTTTTACAGTTATTTTACTTGTCTTTTATGTATATTTTACTTGTCTGTTTATGTTTATATATATTTTTTGGGTAGGCCCTTGATATCTTTGTGTATGAGAAATGTCATGTTGCCTGTGTTGTCTCTAAGGTACTTGAAAACCAAACACAAACCATTATGCAGACACACACATATTGCACAAAACCACAAAAACCACAGTGAACTCCAACTCCTATTACCAAACAGGGCTAGAGGTTGTGATTTATTGATCTGCTTAACTGATTCTGTGGAACAGAAACAGAATAGAAACTTTGTGTTATTACCAGTATTCATGTGTTTTGTTTTGTTTCCTAATGGTATGAGTTAGGCAGCTTTGCTGTGGCTATACAGATAAAAGCCCGACCTAATGTCCCAGAATGCTCTGGGGGAGGCCGGGGGTGAACGCCTTCCCCTCCCGTGGCCAAAGTACGCCTTGCTTTTCTTCATCCATCTGGTTGCCATGGAGATGAGCGATCTATTTATGCAGTCCTTTTTATGGAGAAATTAACACAGTTTTTTTAATTGAGTGTGTAGATGTGATTTGAGACACCTACACCAGCCCCCACCCTAATGCAGAAGGTGCACAGAGTGAAGACAGACAACACATACGCACACATTCTTTCTTTCTCTCTTTCTCGTTCTCTCACACACACACACACACACACACACACACACACACACACACACACACACACACACACACACAGACTCACACACTCCAATACCCATGTTGTCTCTGTTCAGGCTAGGCTCAGTGTGGTTTTAACAGCTGTTTAATTCAGGTTTGAGTCCTCTTGCACCTACACACTTTAGTTTTCACCATATGGTTATTGAATGTCTCCTGCATAATTTTGTGACATATTTGTGGTATTCAGCATTTGCACAGAGGATGTGTGTGTGTGAGAAAGAGAGAGACAGAGAGAGAGAGAGAAAACAAGAGAGAACAAGAGGGAGAAGAGAGTGTATGTGATGCTGAATCCATGGTCAACAACCCCTGGCTCTCAGCTTTCCTTAACCATCTCTGGGGAGGATGCTGCAGTGGGACAAAAGACCACCTAGTCCCAGCCCCCCCACTCCTGACACACACACACACACACATACATACACACACACACACAAACACCCCCTCCCCTGCTGCATGCAGTGTGTTGTCAACGCAGTCAGATAATTAGCTGAGCTTTGCTTCTCACCAGGGCATTGCTCCATCCATGCACATAATAATAATTGATGATGGTAATAATTGATGATATTTGGTAGATTAACTGATTTATTGATCTGTTGAATGATGAAACTTGTACATAGACATTTATACCTGTACACATGTATGCATATTGCATATAACATACACATGTTATTATTATAATTATTAGTCATGTTTGGAATGCTGATATGGTGATGTGGGTGATATGAAGTTTATGGTGGTAGTCATGATGATGTTTGTTTAGCACGTGAGTTCATTTGGTGTTGTGTTGGCAGCTGAGGGAGGAGAGTACAGACTCAAACAGGATATTAACTCAGGCACACAGTGCTGTGATTATCTGGTATAGTAATCTGCCACCAGGAGAAGCACTGCATGGGTAGGTAGGCTCTGTCGCATTAACCAAGTCAAATAGGAGACACTGAAATAATATAATAGTAAAGAGAATAAAAGAGAGATTTAAGAAAATACATTTGCTCTAAAGTGAATGTCTCTCGAGTACTTATTTTTCTATTGAAGAGAGAGATTGTGGCAGTAGTGCTGGGTCTGACTGAAAGAAGGCAAGGGAAGTTTCAAGGTCACTTTGAATAGGCGTAGCAGTGGGAGAAAGGCGAAGGAGAGGAGAATGGAGCAGAGATGTGGACTAATGGAAGAGAATGGGGAGAAAGAGGAGTAAAGGACAGAAGGGAAAAAGAAAGAAGAGCCGATGAGAGAGAAGGAGAGAGAGGAGGAGGGAGAGAGAGGGAGAGTGTTAGGCTCTGGAGCAGATGTGGGCTAGCCGTCCCTCGGCCACCTCTGTCAGGCGAGCCTGCTGCCGCCTGGCCACTGAGGCTCCATCATTTGCCCATCAGTTTGTTTATGGACGCAGCCATTCGGCAAGATCGGCCCATAAAATGTGACCGCCTGTCACATTTACAACAGATATTCAGGGCTGCGAACACAGCCGACATCCCCCCCAAACACACACACACACACACACCAAGCCCCTGCCCAGCACCTCTCTGGCACCTCTTCTTTTGTCTTCCACTATCCCCTCTGTTCATCTTGTCCCATACCTTCTCTCACACCTTCACTTTCTTTCTTTTTCTCTTCCTTCCTTTCTTTCTTTCTATCTACCTACATTTCTATTTCTGTCAGCCTCCTGCGTTTCTCTCTGCTGTAAGAGTGCCGTTGGAGAAGTGATGACGGAGCCCTGATAGAGCTCTGACCTGTCTGGCCTCTCTGGGATAGTGTGCGACCGCGAGGAGGTGGCTGGCTCTATTTAGTGTCGCCAATCTCCTTTTTGCGCCCGCCTGCGGCCTGCCTGCCACTGGTTGATCTCTCTCTGCTTCCTCCACTCCATGTGCCAGAGAGGTGGTTTGCTAATGATAATGCCAAAGAGACACATGCAGAGAGAGAGACAGAGATAGAGAGAGAGATGGGAGGAGAGAGAGAGAAAGAGGGAGTAAGACGGAGAGAGGGAACATGGAGTTTTTTCGCCCACGTCGTGTAGCTGACCCGATGCATGTGTATCTGTCACCAGGGCTGTCGTTATTTTCGCACCAGCTGGAGCAGCGGTATTTTAAGCACTCCGTCTCTTACCTCGGTGCATTTTCAGTGGCAGGTGCGGGCGAGAACGCTGGGTTCTTTTGCTTGTTTGTGTCAGAGTGTGTGTGTGTTGAGAGAGAGAGAGAGAGAGAGAGAGAGAGAGAGAGAGAGAGAGAAAGAAAATATGCATTGCCTGTTTGCATTCACACAGGCATGGCAGGTATTCTGGCTGGACTCGTTTGTCTGAAGGGCTTCTCGCCTCTTCCGCCATCCCTCCATCCTGAGCGGTGGATTGCTGAGAGTGCTGGGGGAAGGAGGGAAGGGTTGGGGATGTGGCAGGGCAAGGGGCCGCCAGCCGTTTACTGAATCGACCCCTCGCGTCTCCTAGCAACTGCGCTGTTTGGAACGGGACGGGGGAGTGCGAGAACGAAAGAGAGGGAGAGGGGGAGAGTGAGACAGAAATGGGAGAGAAAACCCAAGAAGTGAGTGCTGAGAGAGAGAGAGAGAAAAGAGAGAGAGAAAGGGGGGGGGGAGTGAGAGATGGGGGGAGTGCAGAAAAAAGAGGCAAATTGAGAGAAGCGAAGGAGGCTATAATTATTCTGTGCTGTTGGAGAGCCACGGCCTGGAGGTGCAGGGCAGAGGGAGAGGTGGCGAGAGAGACAGAGGTGGAGAGAGGGAGGAAGAGGTGGAGAGCGAGAGGAAGAGACTGAGCAAGAGAGTGGGAGGGTGAAAAGGGAGAGGATAGCACAGAGGGATAATCAGAGCGTACCGCAGCAGGAGTGGTTTTGTTTGTGCATGTTGGTGTGAGACGGAGGGTGAGGGAGAGGGGCAGGAGGCGAGAGATAGGGAGAGATGGAGACACAGAGGTGAGGTTAGAGTGGGTGATATGGAGGGAAAGAATGGAGGAGCAGATGTTTAATGCGTTTAATTAGAGCTGTCCCCACTCTCTTACTCTCTGATATTCTCATCATATATTTCCTTAGGTGCCATTAGGTGTCCACATACCCTCCCACCCTGGGTGTCTGTGTGTGTAGATTTGAGCATTAATGAAGCACATAGGGCCTAAGCTGGATAGCAATACAAACCGATAGACTGGGTTTGTGTGCAGGTATTTAATCTTGTCCAGGACTCCAGCTGGGTTTAAAGGAAGAGTATTTCTCTGGGCCCATGGTCTCTGGGACTGACTCTTTTTCTGTGTGTGTTTGTGTGTTTCCACAGTGGGCTGCTGAGCTTGTTCATATATGTGGAAGCAACCTTCATATGTGTTCGCGTGACTGAGCTGTACAGCTGTAGGAATGCAAATATGTGCATGTGTGCTATGAGTGTATGTATGACTGTCTGCTGTGTGTGTGTGTGTGTGTGTGTGGCTGCAAACTCACGGTCAGGCAACCCTTTGCGCTGCCCTTTCTGGATGCTGTGACTTTGACCCCTGCTCGGCCAAGAGAGGGCAGGGGGTAGGGGAGAGATAGACCGTGTGTGAGTGTGTCTATATGTGTATGTGTGTGTGTGCGCGTGTGTTTGTGTGTGAGGGGGGTGGGGGTGTGTGCAGGCACCCTCTGTCCTGCCTGCTCTGCCTTAAGGTGCATCCATCCCCCTCCCCTCCCCTCCCCCGCCGTGCCCCACATAGATCCATGCGGCGGGGGCTTCTGCTGTCGTACCCACTATCGTCCCGGGCCACTGATGTGCCCCACAACCATGGGGGGAGGGGGCATCGGCAGGGAGGCCGCGGAGGGGAGGGGAGCCATGAGGGTGGAGGGCAGGAGCAGGGGGATGGGGATTGGGTGGGGGAGACAGGATGGGAGGAAGAGGAGGCGGAGGAGGAGGGGCAGCGGCAGCATCATGCCCAGGCAGGGTGAGTCCTTGGGGCTGAGCTGCACACACGTGTCCCGTCTCCTGTAGGCTAAAGCAGTGGAGAGAAGAGGGACAGGGAGGAGAGGAGTGGAAGGCCCTGATTCCCCCCATGTGTTTGTGCCAACAGAGCCGCTAAGATGGTGGATGTTGTGTGGCCATCAGTACCCACCAATAAGTGTTAATGCCCACTGCTTTCGTAATTCTCCACCTACAGCAGATTGCGAAGACTGACTGACATGAGTGTTTGCCCCATCGGTATTTAACTGCAAAGGGGGCCCCAAAATGATGTCACCATTGTTTTTCTGCATCTGTTGGCGCTTAGTATTTGAGGTGGGCATCATCATCATTATCACCATCACCATCATCAGCAGTATCATCATCGCTCTGCTGGAATGGAATTAACGATGCTGCGTGTAGATTAAGAAGCTGCCAATTCTCCACGCCGCTCTGTGCTGTCATGGCAACGTGCATTTACCTGGCACTGGAGCGGGATGCTCGTGGTGGTGCGGGGCGGGGAAAGGAGTGGGGGGGGGGGGGTGATGGAGCGAAGAAAAACACAAAAATGTGTCTGGATAGAGTTTGAGGAGGCAAGAGACACAGAGAGAGGGAACGTGAATAAAAGAAAAGGAAAAGGATGAATGAAAGGACGGGTGGAGATTAACCCTGAGCAGCGTTAATATATGAGAGCAGAGAGGTGGAGTGCAGGCGGCCAGGTGGAGTGTGCAGAGCAGAGGGTTTAGTGGAGGAGCAGGAGCAAAAGATGGAGGGACAAAGGGAGAAGGACAAAGAGAGAGAAGGACAGAGAGGGAGAGAGAGGGAGGAATGGGTGTAGAGATGTCATACAAGAAGTAAAAGAAGAGAGAAAATATAGGGTGTTTTTTTGTGTCTTTCCCCTGACTCCAACTGCTCCTTATTATACCAAAAAAACAAACTCAATTAACCCTTTGCAGATGGCCCATTCTAATTTCGGTACCCCAGTACCGATGACGTTCAGTCTAATAACTCCGCCATACCCCAACCAATTTATCTCACTGAAAACTTCCTCAAAAAGCGCCACATCATAGGCTTTCTGTGATATGATTGGTTAAAGGATTTTGTGGCGAATTTGTTTTTTTACTACGTGAAGGAAAAAAATCAAGAGTTGGCGTCTCCCTCCACTAGAGAAAAAACAGCAGGAAGCACTATGCATCGTTGACCTTGACGTCGTCTAAAGGAGAAACTACTGGATCATCTGAGGTAAAACAAGTCTTTTTATGTTATTATTACTTGTTATCCATGTTATTACTTCAAAATAGTTTTTTAAAGTTATTTTTTGCTGGTAATTACACCTTGTATGCATGGCAGTAACATAATGCGTGTGTGTGTTCACTTCAGCTGATGACAGCTGGTATTTTAGCACACCGTAATCTTTTAGTAAACTCATCATTTTCAGTCATTTTTTGGGGGCTACTATATGTCAACCAAGATTACAGACCTACTAAGACTGAAACTTTAACGATTTGTTCTATTTTGAACGATGTTTGCTTGCTTGTCATCTGATAGAAAACTAGCTAAGTTAGGTAACGTTAGCATCAGGAGAGGCTGCAACATGTCGTAACGCTGCGTGGCGATAAAGTTCACTCCGTGCTTCATGACTACCAACTTTATGTCAAGTAGACCTAATTGGTATTTTATTGTCAAATAAACCTTTCATTCCTTAAATTAATATGTATAGCACAATTTACAGTTGTTTGTAGCCAAGTTGCTTAGATGAAACATCTGACATGAATGACAACGTTAATGTTGCGTTACCGAGCGTGAAGACTGTGTTGATCACCCGATGGTGTAACGTGGGATTTTATTCATTGACTGCTGTTTTCATGAATACATGACTGAAGATTTGTTATAAATGTGTTTTAGTATGGTTTAGCTTTTTAGGCTGTAAGGTTGGCTGCTACGATTATGAGGTTTTGGGTGGCTAACTATGATGGGGCTCATACACCCAAGCCTGCCTAGTCAACACATTATTTTTTCCTAGGGGTGTTTTGTCTTTTCACGCAACTGCAGTAGCCTATGCCGCGGTGTGTATGTGTATGCATATGCTGTTTAGATGTTTTCTGTCATATCTCCGACTCATGTTAATAAATCAATTTTTTGCTTTGTAAGCTGGTATGCTATGTATGGTTTAGCCAAGAGCAATAACACTTACTGTAGTGAGCTCTGAGACTAATGTTACCTCTCAAGCAATATTGGGTCCTCCAGTGAAACAATAATACTTTTAGTGAAAAGAGTCATGGTTGGTGGTGATTTGCCAAGATTATGTGGGGAAGTAATGTAAAAATAAACTAAACAACCTATTCACTATCAGACCTGTGATTTGTTATTTTAGATGGAGGGAGAAATCGTGCAACTGGGGTGAAAGCTTAGCCGACTGCTGATGGCAAATATGACCCCAAGGACCACGATGGCATGGACATGGGACATGGATGGGTAGCTTCTGGATGAAGAAAGAAGACAATGATGTGCTACAGGAGGAGATAATCTTCCATCATCCTCAGCTGGGTAGCATGTTTACATTTGTGTGTGTGGTGTGTCGTCCATCTGGCAAGCACATTTCTGTTGTTGTGATAAGAGTGTTGCTTATAACAATAATGAAAGGGATTATAGTGATAATAGTTTGGTTAGATTTGTAATTCAATTTCTATATTTCTTATCTGACAATTTCTTTATTTTGAGTTTGGTCAAAGCATACACTTTGCCTATCCTTCCAACACAGACAGAGACACCAACTCCAATAGCATTTACACCCCATCGTCTGCTAGGCTTAGATTGACACACACACGCATGCACACACACACACACACACACACACACACACACACAACCATGCCACAGCTGTGACAATGCACACACCATGGATCTGGTGTGAATGTGGCGTTAGTGTATCACCTTATGTGTGGGGCAAATTATATGGATAATTATATATTGTATCGAATTATATGCTGTATGGTTGTTAAATGTCTTGAATTTCTTCTAACGTTTTAATTGTTTATAAATATGTGTGTGAATATTAGTATGAATTGATGTTTGCTTCATCATGTAAGATTTGTTGATCTTTGTTATACTGTTGTCTTGTCATTCTTGTAGTTCTAATAGTTACTGCATCTTTGTAAACATATGTTTGTTATTTACCTGAAGTTGTTGTTCCTGGTTATTTAATCACATTGTTTAAGACTTTTCTAAATAAAATGATTTATTTCCCCTTTCGTAAACCTAACACATGTGCCAGTGTCTCTATATTCTTGTTTTCATAGTAGAATGAAGCACACAGAGAAGCAGTTACAATCAGCTAGTCTGTCTTTCAGCCTTTATCTGTCCTCCCCACAATTGATTTAGCCTCTTCAGAGTACAGTAGGACATCCCATATTGAGCTTGTTTTGATGGTAAAACAGCTTATTTTTTTACATGACCATTATATCTGTATTTTTAGATCAGATGCCAAACCGGGAAATGAAAACATTCTACTCCTTTAAAAATTCTACTTGCTACTGTTATGAGTAAATTAATCATAACTTCTGAACCAAAGGTGATAAATTGATTCTGTTTTTTTTTCACTGAGGAGAACACAACACTGGCTATCCTTTGCACACTATATCTACAACAGACATTAGGTGAAAAGAAAAGATTCATCTTGACATTGATATTTTCAGGTTTTTTTGATGTTGAATTTTTTGAAGGTTTTGTTTAAAACAATGTGTTTACCCTCAAACTTATTAACTATGATATGTACCATTTTAAAGAGCTAGTTCTCCCTGATTACAATGGTGGGTATATCTTATCTCTGTCATGTAGCATGGCCACACAATAAACCTTTTTTGTCTCACAAGGGGCATCAAGTATGAAAAAAAGCGGAATGTTTTGCCGTCTGCAAAGGTCTAATAAATTTATCATAACTTTTGAACAAAAGGTGACACATTCTGTTTTTATCACTGAGTAGAGGACAAAATTGTGAATCTCCCATACACTCTGTTTTTCTCTATCTACAATAGAAATTGGGAGAAAAAATTAGATTAATCTTGACAAACTGATATTTTAAGTGTTTTTTTGGGGTTGAATTTTAAAGATATTTTTTAAAAATTATGTATGCTCTCCTCAAACTTATTAATTATATTTTATACCATTTGAAAGGGCTATTTCTCCTGATTAGAGTGGTGGGTATATTGTATCTTTGTCATGTAGCATAATCATACAATAAGCCTTTTTGTGCCATAAGGCCATCGAGTATGAAAAAATGGAATGTTCGGCACCGTCTGCAAAGGGTTAATCTGGAATCATGTGTGTGTGTGTGTGTGTGGTGTGTGTCTTGGTTTTGTTTGGGGTGTGGGTAGACAGAAATCCCCAGACTGCAGTTGTCAGGACCATTGTGGCTGTTCAGGTTTGACTACTGGAGGTGCATCCTCATGTCACATGACCCTCTGCCCTGCTCACCTGCCTGAGAGGTCTGTGGTGGTTGCCAAGGTAACATGGTCTGCCTTATGGCAAGCAGCAGACAGAAAATAGGAAGTATGATTTTTTAAAGTGCCAAATTGTTGTACTTCAATTTTTAATAACAAGGAAACATGCCACAGCTGTTATGGCTTCTAGCTTTTGTTCTCGACAGACACACACACATAATATCCCGGGAGAAGAGTGAATGAGCCTGTAATCATTTCTAAGCAGGAAAAGCATTTGTATGTGCACCCCGGGAGACATTCATTCCTGTAAAAAAGTGTGATCATTATCACCAGACAAAGTGAGGAACTGCTCTATGTCTGGTGCAAAAATGGTCTCACAAAGGCTGAAAATGCCCAATGAATCTGAACACGCTGCGCAGGAACATCCTTTTTTCACTCAAAATTTGACGTAATCATTTGATTCCAGTAGCGCTGCTGCTGACTGGTGCAGTGCAGAGAGCCAGGTGCCCAGGAGAACATGCTGGAATGCAGAAACAAAAGCACACAGACCGAGACTCAAAAAGTGTGTGTCTGTGCGTGTGCGTTTTGTGGCACCACCTGCTGTGCTTATCCGTGGCTACGTTTCCCCTTTCAGGTGAACTCCCGTACCTCTACCTCCCCCTGCCACCCCCTACTTCCAACCCACGTACCCCTCACTCCTGCTGGGTGGGTTCTGCCCCCTGCACTGCTGGGTGTGTGGGTGTCCTCCTTGACCAGCTTGAACTAGTGCCAGCTCTCCGTGGGACACCCCCACCCTCCCAAAGCATACATGAACATACACACACACACACACACACTCACACACACTCCACCACTGAGATGGTGAGGGCAAAGAGCAGCTGAGGCAAACACAAAGGTACACACACACACACACACACACACATCCCTCCTCCCTCTCATCCCACAGAAACAGTCATCATTTCCTCCTGCGCTCTGTGTCCATTTATGATTATTTACTCCTAGGCACCCCGCCACGCGTCCACACGCTTCCACAATGAAGCAGAAAGGAGCAGGTTAAAAAGCCACCTGTGGTCTCCTGTAGAATGGACATAATAAGCTGTGTTTTTTTTAGCTGTGTGTGAGCGTGTGTGTGTCGGTGTGCGCATGCACCCACATGTGTGTGTCTGTCTGCGTGTGTCTGTGTGTGTGTGTGTTTGCTGAGCCTCTACTCTGCTTTTAAGTGCTGCCCTCTTGTCCCCTGTGTGCAGTGTGTGGACAGCAGCTCTGGGCAGGACGGCGCGTCCCTGAAGAGGGTGGCGGTGGTGGAGGACTTCTTCGACATCATCTACGCTATGCACGTGGAGATCAGCTCCGACCCCGGCAGAGCCCCAAAACACGCTGGCCAGAAGAAGACCTACAAAGCGGTGAGCTAACCGCTGCAATCACTGTCCTTTCTTCTCTCATTTGTCTGTGATCCTTTGTTTCTACGTGTATTTATTCATCACTCTCACCCTTTAGTGTGTTTCTGCTTTACTTTTACATTTGTTTTCTTTAGTCCTGTTACTGCAAATTGTATTAAAAACTTTACAAACATCCAATTACGGTTTTGTAATTTAAACAGAAATGGGGCAAGAGAGCAGGCCCACTACTACATTAAAGCCTGGTCTTTCATTACATGCTTTAATTTCATATGAATTCATTTTAGACTTTCACACATTTTGAAATAAGGTTTGCAATACATTTAACAAGGCAGAAATGGTATCCTCTTAAAGCATGGACCACAGGTACAAGCATGCAGTGCAAAACACTAACATACAAATATGCATAAATACATGTTTTCCCAACCTTACTTGAACTCATATGAATAAAGAAAGAGGGAAAATAAGCACTGCCCTTTTCCCACCCTTATTATAAGCACCATAAAAACAGTATAGAAGAATTTGCTGAGGTGTATTTTCCCCACTCATCCCATGCATGTGAAAGAAACATTCAACTCTTTTCATTAAGGGAAATACAGGAGGATATTAGACTTGAGCTGCACTTTGACCTGCTGATCATGGGCACAGAAAAATGTTCATGTCCACTCAGGCTTTCTCTCCGTTTCGCCCTCTTTTTTCTTTCTCCTGCTGTCCGCACAAAGCAGGAGGGCAGAAGTGGGGTCATATGTGTCCAGTGGGTGCTGGAGGCCCATATAGCCCTCACATACACCTCTGGCACCTATAGAACCAGAGCCGAGTTGGACCTTGCTGCCGCTGTGGAAATGTGTCCTTAAAGTGCATAAAGTGAAAAGGGAAAGCCGAGAGACTTCCACTGACTTGGGACTCTGAATGGGCATTTAGCTCCCTACTGGCTGCAGTTCTCGTGCCCTGCCTCTACTGCCCTCTTTTGATGAGTCACTGGCATTGCAATGCTGTGCGACTCCCAACTCTCGCCATGAGGCTAAATTGCTCTGATTTTAATAAGAGGCTCTATTCATGTCTTGTGTGATTGACTCTGAATACATATTTCAAAGCTAAAAAGCTGAGGCGTGGACATGCATGCACACACACACACACACACAAATATATATACACACACAAACACAAATACATTATATACACACACACTCTCACACTTTCAAACAAGCACTGCGGGACACAAAGGACTTGTTGGCCCTGTTAGTGCTTGTCAGTTGTGCCTGACCCACCGCCGCTGCACTGTTTCCTCCAGTGCGGCTCTGCTGTTTTTTGTTGTGGAGCTCGGCTGCAGCGTCAGAGGCCCTGAGCAGCGCTTGTGCTCCCCACGGAGCTGGTCTCGCGCCGGGCCCCGCGGGCTCAAAGCTCACCCCTGCACACCCTGCTCCTTTCTGGAGCTGGTGCGCTGTGTGAGCTGCATTGTAAAAAGACAAAACGACAAAACACCATTCTTTCGGCCTTGGAATGGTCCACTGCGAGGGTGGGGGACTCGAGGTGGACGAAAGAGTAACAAATCAACAGAATCCTGATTTGAGACTCAGTGGTGCTTTTGTACTCTGTGAGCTTTAGGCTGTGTGTGTGTGTGTGGTTGCTGTATTTTGTGAGCAAATGCATTGTCTGTGTGTTTCTGATGTGCTGTGTATATTTATTTGT
Organism: Alosa alosa; assembly: GCF_017589495.1. Lineage (NCBI taxonomy): Eukaryota > Metazoa > Chordata > Actinopteri > Clupeiformes > Clupeidae > Alosa > Alosa alosa. Next base: position 8,220,170 of record NC_063192.1, read on the forward strand.
GTCTATATGTGTGTGCGCGCATTTGATGTGTGTAGTGTTGTTTATTTACTCCATCTTTGTGAATGCCATTTCAGGCACTTGGAATTGAAAAACAAAAGTCCTAACTAAAAGAGACTTGCCAAAGGCTGAAGGAGTGGTGAGTAGAGAGAAGACTAAGGGGAGAGAGAGAGAGAGAGAGCGAGAGCGAGAGAGCAGCAGGAAAGAGCAGAGGGAGAGTATGAATTGGAAATGGGGAGTGTGAAGAGAGAGAGAGAGAGAGAGAGAGTGTGTGTGTAAAAACAGAAGGAGCTGTGGGGGTGGAGGTTGGGCGTGCTGGTGGCAGTAGCAGTGGCAGTGTGATGGAGAGACAAAGAGAGATGGAGGAGGCAGGGCACGGGTGGAGGTAGCAGATGAAGGTCAGGGGGGCGGAGGGAAGAGAGAGAGGAGGGCTGCTTCACAGGTCCCTATCCGTGTTATCGCCTTGCCTTGGTTTGCATGAAGGGGGGTTGTGTGTGTGTGTGTGTGTGTGTGTGTGTGTGTGTGTGTGTATTTGGGAGGCAGAGGTACCGATGAGGGATTTCAGCTCACATACCACAGAGAAGTCTCATGTCCTCGGGCTATGCCAACGGGAGCTCTGTGTTGGCCATGGAGCCTGATTTACCATTTATTTTGGCTTCTGTTTTAATGCACCAAATTGGAATTCTGTGGGTGGTCCCACACTTCTCTCTTAGCAAGGTCTGCCTTTGTTTGCTAGTATTTTTCGCTATATCCACAGGTGCGATTGTCTGTGTTTGTGCATGTGAGCGAGTGAGAGAGAAGGAGAGAGGGTAAGAGAGAGAATATGTTTTTGTGAACACGCATCTGTGATTGTGTGTTTAACTTTCAACTCCGGAGACGGTGGTCTTTGTTCCAGGTTACATATTGTTGCCTGCGCAGTGTGCAGCAGATTGACAGCAACTTTGAATGAGCTGTCACCAAAGGCTGGAGCTGACATTTGTTAGGCCTCTCCACTCTGGCATCGCCCCTTCTCTGTCTGTCTGTCTCAATCACTGTCCAACATCTCCACCTGATCATCATCCATTTCTTCATCTCCCTCCATATCATTGCTCTGGATGTTGTTTTGCCTGGGAAACGGATTTTGAGAGAGAGAGAGAGATAGAGAGAGAGAGAGAGAGAGAGAGAGAGAGAGAGAGAGAGAGAGAGAGAGAGAGAGAGAGAGAGAGAGAGAGAGAGAGAGAGAGAGAGAGAGAGAGAGAGAGAGAGAGAGAGAGAGAGAGAGAGAGAGAGAGACATAAGGACTGCATGCTCTAGTGCATTTCTCAGGGCAAGGTCAGTGCTCTCCTCCAGGAGGATGATGATAATAGGTTAGTTCCAATGACTGCTGTAGAGCCTTTCTATGCCCTGTGCCAGCAGCATTTCTAACCAATGTTTATTCCGTTTCCATCTCGATCCTGTCTCAAAGATCCTAAAATAAATAAGTGTGTTCCTGAGTTGTTTCTTCTCTCCATTAGATGTTTGGTCGCCGCACAATCACTGTCAGCACTGTCCCAGTCCTTTGTTTCTTTTTTGGAATGTCCTCTCTTTCAACCCACATTGACATGCAAATGCTAAAACAACCCCTCAACCTCTTTCCCTCTCTCTTTCTCTTTTTCCGTTTCTCTCCCCCAGATTGCAGAGACGTATGCCTTCCTACCCAGAGAGGCGGTCACCCGGTTTCTGATGAGCTGTGGCGAGTGTCAGAAACGGATGCACATTAGCCCCAGCAGCGCCGACTTCAAAGGTACCTGCCCGCTCTCCCGCCACAGCCCTGGCCCGTTTTGACTCCATGCGGACCAGTCCGACAGAACCATACCATTTGATCACGTATACCTTCAGAAACCTTCACAGTTAGAACTCAATTAGGGCTGCTCAATTAATTGAATTTTAATCGAATTCGCAATGCCAATTCATGCCATCATCCTTGTGTGGCAGACAATGTAGCTCACTTAGCCGGGATGCCGTGCTTCTCATGCACTAGGCCTGCTCACCAATCAGAAATTGAAGGGACATTTGGAATATTGAATTGAAGCTTGTCTTTCTGACAGAAAAATCACAATTAGATATTTTCCCCAAATTGTGCCACCATAAAGGCCTTAAAAAAAAAAAAAACAACCAGACCTTTGTGTTCATTATGGCCCCATTCTGCGTCGTTTAGGCAGTTCTACCACCGTCCCCCACCACTCCCTGCTGCTGCCAGGCTGAAGCCAGCACCCCACCACCACCACCATCAGCACTGCCAGCTCCACAGACCTCCCCCCACTCCCACCCCTCTTCCAGTGTCTCATTAGAGTGGGAGTCATTTTGAGTGTCCTGCCTTCTCCCCAACACACTGCAATTAGCCCAATTAGGGGGCTTTTAACAAAGAGCTGGAAATGAGCTAATTTCTACAGTAAAGTGAGAGAGAAATAGGGAAATGGAGAATGAGAGCAGGGAGGAGGGGGGTAATCCACAGGAGAGAACAAGAGAGGGGATGGAGGAGTTTTGGGAGATCAACGCATTGAATAGGACCAAAGGAGCAGCAATGAGAAGAAGGCTCACTGATTTCACTGCAGTGCTCGGCACCTTTAGGGCTGATGGGGGGGGGGTGGTATGTAAAGCTGTCATGTCTTCAGATCCAATGCCGCACGTGTCAGATGGAGAATTGAGCAGAAAATAAGTTGATTATACCAAATCCCTGTCATAACCATCCTGTGCACATTCTTGTACAAAACACACCCACACACTCACACACACTCACACACATAGACACACACACACACACACACACACACACACACACACACACACACACACACACACACACACACACACACACATAGAGAACCTTCAAGGCCCAAGCTGTCAGAGCGTTGTGTCAATGCTGAGCCAACACTGGGTGTCGCTCATAAAGAGAGCAGCTAATTGGCTTTCTGCCCCATGGGCGGGGGGGTGTGGGGGCAACCCACCCCCCATCCCCCCGACAACCCTGCCACCGCCATCACTGCTCCCCCATCCTGCCTCTCCCGCCTGCCTGCCTAAGCCGCCCACACGAAAGTTCAGAGCTGAATTATTAAACGCAATTAATTACTGTACACCAGGGCTATTTTTAATTGACATGACTTGTCGTCAGTGGAGGGTCTTTCATCAGCGCTCCTGTCTTCACCTGCGGTGCACACTCATGATGCCTTGAGACGAGCTGTGTACATGGAGAATGAAAACAAATTACGTTTTCTGTAACCCACTGAGGGCAGAATTTTTATATCTAATGATGAATATGAACCTTTTTGCAGTTATAACATATCCACTGAGAGCATTCTACAACAAGGAAGTGCATTTTGTTTTCAGCACGTGACTTAAACACATTAGTTGTCCTTCTTTGTTAGTAGTTGCACACCAGTGAAGGTAGAGACAACATTCCTGTCATTGGCGCACACAAGAATGTTCCCCTTGCATAAAGGTTGACAAATACAGTTGTGCACAAAAACTCGTCATGAGCAGCAGAGTCAGTGCGTCAGGGCTGCTGTGGAGGAGATCACTCGAAAAGCTGAGGTGCTCAAAGCGAGCCTCACAGACGCCGTTCCCTTTGAAAGAAGCCACAGACAAAGACTGAAAACTGCGCTCTTTGTGCTGGCAAAAAAGGAGGAACACACACACACACACACACACACATACTCTCTCTCTCTTTCATACACACTCACATTTATATACACAGACACAAACAAACATTCAGCACACGCATACACACTAATTAACAGTTAGTTATGGGGACAGTGTTCATCGAACTGTCACGGTCATGATCATTCTTTTTTGCCTATTCACCATCTAATATGATTGGGACTGAGAACATGTGGACAATCATGACTGCAAAAAGGTGTTTTGTCAATTTATCAATAGATTATTGATATTATCTATTGCCTCTGGCAGGAATGTTAATATTTATAGAGTAACAACACAGGGTTCTAAGTATCCACAAAGCCCAGATCTCAAGGTTCTTTGACATTGTCCAGGTTGGCCACCTAGTGGTCAGTCATGACACATTGTGGTGAATCTGGTGATTTTAACCAGAAGTCATAAGTATCAGTGACTGATGATTTTGTATTGTGGTATTACTCAGAATGATGAAGTGATTTTTTTTTGTACATATAAGGAATTCATGAAGACTCATAACTGAGAGTTGTTAAAGACTGAGGCAAAAACATTCATGGAATTTACACTCTTTCTTGTGTTTTCTCAGAAAATGACCGACCACCCTCTCTGACACCAGGACTCATTGACTACAACATGCCACTGACCACCACCTATCTGAAACAGATGAAGCTTCAGTGCATGAATAACAATGAGCAGGTAAGATGAGACCTCAGCTTTTACATTAACATTTAGTAATTTAGCCAATGCTTTTATTCAAATGGGACTCCCAGTCAAGCAAAAACAAATATTTTAACTTTAGTATATGTGTGCATTGTGGGAATTGAAACGACTCAGTATTGCTAACAACTCAACGATTTGAGTTACATTTTCTAAATGGTTTGTGCTGTTAGCAGAGGGCATTATTTTCTCTTCATCTCTAACCCTTAGTGACTGCAGAATCACACCTGTCATCAGTATAATTGCATGAATTTATTTCTGGCTACTGGCTATGAAACATCACCCTGTTCACCTCTGCAGATGTCCCTGCAACAAGGGATCACACTTATGCCACAGAGAAAACTATGCAGCCTAATTACTCATTCAGTACTTGCTTACTTGATAATATGAGGTATTGTATTTCTGAGTGAAACTGTTTTGCTTATGAGTTTGGTAGCCATGTGGTGGCTTTCCTTGTTTAATGATCAACTAAGCGCAGCAGGTTTCATGCTCATTTCGGCCTTCTGTGTGGTTATTTATGTCCCACAGATGACACATTGTCAAAATGGAGTGCCTGTATATCCCCCCGTCCCCATAGGTCAGAAAATGTTTCTGATCTCTGTTAACTGATAATATGGCTCGGCTACAGCTGTATGTGCATATGTGCATATTTGTCTTGTTTGTGAGAAACAGATATGCTTTGTGTGTGTATGGCTGCATTTGTGTGGCGGTGTGTGGGTGGATGACCGTGTGTCTTCTGTGTAGGGCATGATTACCAGGAAGGGAATACGGTTTTGCTTCATTCCAATTAACAGACCCTCTAAGCAGCAGACTAATTAGCAGAGGTGTGAGAGAACTAGTGGAGTGCCAATTTACGGAAGAATGCCAGTGTGGCCTAACAGGGAGATTCTGATTCTGCCATTCCATTACTGACAGACTGGAAAGAGTAGAGGACAAGCCGGAAAAAAGTTCCAATCCTACAGCACTTTCAGTTTGTTTCCTAATTAAAAATAAATAAATAAATAAAACGCTAATGAAAATGTGTGCCTTTAAAAATGTGATGCTTAAATAAATTAATAAATGCATGTATTATTAATTTAATTAGTGTGACAAGACAACAAACAATAACCACACACACATATATATATATATATATATATATATATATACTGTACACACACACCTCTTACTCATCACCCTTGAAAATGAAAGCAGGTGACTGTTTGGTTTCTAGTGTTTGTTTTCCTATGGTTTCCAAGGCTGGTTGGGGCTTTGCTAGGAGTGACCAGACAGGAAGCGAGAAACAATGACCCACATACAAACAGGGGGCTGAGCGCAGGGTTCAGTGGGTTTAGGGTGGGTGATGGAGGGCATGTCAAAAGGATGCCTGTTCCATGCTTGAAGTCAGGAGTTCTAACGTTTTTTTTCCATGCCTGTGATCTTGAGTGTATATAGAGAGAATATATATATATATATATATATATATATATATATATATATATAGAGAGGGAGAGAGATGGAGGGTATGGGAGGGGGAAGGGGGGAGAAGGATATGGTGGAGTGGCCGGACAACCCTGCAGGACGTGTGTGTCCAGAACAATTCAATAATGGAGGAAATTAGCAAGCATCCTTCCTGCTGGCTGGAGAGGAGGGGCGGAGGCTCCTCTCACTGTGTGGGTGCACACAGAGTGTGGGGAGAGGAGGAGTAAGGAAGAGGGGAGAATGGAAAGAATTAAAGGTGGAGAGAGGGTTCATTATCATTTATGGGGCCGTTTCCCATTTACTCAATTTTCTCGACAGGAGTCATCTAATTTTCTAACCTCATTATTTTTTTTTTAGTTGGGCTGAATAATTTGAGGTCACATGAGACAAGATAAAATAATGGTTTTAAGTACCATAAGGCATTTGAATGTGATGCCTACTGGACTTTTGCAAAAGTCCAGCATACATCACGTTAAGTCAGATCTGCACAGCGCTGCATTAAGTTGAATGAGTCTATACATAATCAGAAAAAGAAAACACATCTGTTAAATAATTAAACAAACTAATAAAACAACAAAATATTTTCACAAACAGTTCCTCAAAATCGACAGATATTGACTGCCATCATGACACATAGTTAATACAGTTATTGATATTGTGTAGCCTGAATACTCTCCCAATGTATCCGATCACCCCATGTTAAGGGGAAGGCTGCCATACATGCTATAACCTCTAGATGGCAGTTTTACCATACTATTACTGACTGGCCATTTGACAAAGCATCTGTTGACTGTATTTTTAAGACAAACAATGTTAACACTGGTTTGCATTAATTTACTTGTTAGTGTGCCCCTGAGGTCTATGGGAAAATATCACATGTTCTTCTATTTCCACTTGTGACAATTCATGTTGTTGTCTAAGCAGAAATTTCTGTCACATCTGGGAAACAGTTACAGTAGACTATCTCAGCAAGTGGTGCTTGTTGCAGAGCCACCTAGGTCCAGCGAGGAGGAGCCGCTAGGTCAAGGTCTACCTCTCCAGACCTCGACTGGTGACTATCTCAGAGGCAATATTGAGTAGTTCATCTTACAGTTCCTGACAGATATGAAGATGTTAAAAACTGTTCTTATTGGCAGTAATTGATGATTTTATGAAGGTGTGACATCAAGATCGATTCTGTGGGTATCATGTGTGTTGCCTCAGGGTGTCAACATGTAGGCCTTCAATAGAACTCAGGTGTCAAGATTAAATCCTTAATTTGTGATATAGACCTGTGTATCTTTTGCATATTACCTGTGTTTTGCCACAGGCCTTAATGCTGAAGATCCTCCATTGACTGATGAACTAACACAAAAACTGTATTATTTAAAAGGTTCTTCTAAACTCACTCCAGGCCTGACTTGGCACTGCATTAAACATTAGGCACAGGCAGATATCCTAATCAGTTAGCCTAAGCATATGACCACTGGCTGTTTAGGTTCTTTGAGCTGAGAAATAGTTTTACAATTTCTGAACTCTACAATGGCATTTGTAGACCTACCTTGGATAGAGGCACATACAACTGTCAAGAACACACATAGACTGAATGTTAAAAGTTACATTAAGTGGAAAAGAGGCACAGTGATTCACAGAGGAAGGAATGAACTGTGTTATTTTTTTAGCTGTCAGTCATAAAAATGGGCTCTGTTGATTTGTAGGTAGGCTAGGCTACTGTATTGCACTTTACTGTGTTTAGCATGAGGCGTGACGTCATCCGCCACTGCCCCGCCTCCGTCTTTAGGCTGGTTGCCCAGCGCGAGCCACAGCGAGGGTCCTGTCTCTCTCTCTCTAGTAGCTCGATATTGTTAAAATATTAAATCGCGTGACATAGGGGTAAGCAGAAGAGCTATCGAAGAGGGAGATACCACGCACATTTAAAATATCACGGAAAGAAAATAAGGTAATTCTTTTACCTGCTTTTTTTGCTATTGCTTTTATTTATTTTCTTCCTGATAGACTGGAGATGGATAGGATAACCAATGCGTTTCAGATATTCTCCTCAGTTGTACAGTTAACGTTAGGTCTATTTTAGTGGTAGGCTTATGCCCTTGTCTATACATGTAACAATTTAAATTATATTAAATGAACATTTCTGTAGAATTAATTATGTCTTGGTAATATTCCAGGGCATAAAGTATTTCTCACGTAGCCAATTGAAGGACAAATATGATTATTAATGCGGTGGTTTTAGAGTAGCCTACCTTACAGTAGCCTGTCACATCATGACTATTAGTCTTTTAAAGGAAGTGTCTGCCGCAATTCAAATGTTAGTAGCATAAGCTATGCGGGGCACAGGTTAACGACAAGCGTTTTCCAGGAATATTTATTCTAAGCAGATAGTCCTGCTGCCATCGTTAATGCATGACAATACTTCGGCTACAGTAAAACACGCTATCCGGCCGGCAATGTTTTGCTGTCTGCACGCCTTTCACTCAAAGTCTTAAAATTATTTAAGCATAAACGGTCAGGTCAGAACGTTTCCTCAAATTCGTAACAGTCCTACCGACACATGTTATTGCATATTAAGTGCTGTTTAATATGCGTTTTTTACCTTTTAATCTGGTAATGTTGATTGGCAATCGTAATTTCTTCTTTGGCGTGAGATCTAAATTCGACCATTATGATGTTTAACACTTTAATGTTTTTTTATGTGATCTCTGTGAGTTATTTCACACCCTAACAGCGCCAGCACACTAGTCGGTTTTCGAATAATGCCATTGCGAATTATGCCCACGTTCTCAGTAGGCCTAAGCAGATGAGAAGCAACCTGCAACCAAAAGTTGTCAAAATTTAAGTGATGGAAATGATTGTTATACAGTCATGACATACCTACCAGTGTGTGTGTGTGTGTGTCTTTGTGTGAGTTTGAGGCTTCCTCATCACCAAAAGACTATGGTAAATGTCTGACACATTTTTGTCAGCCATCATATGATAGCCTAACAGTTACACTGTTGCTAAGGCTAATATAAGCAAATAGAAATAGTAACTTTACTAAAAAAACAGACATTTATTTTTCAAAAATAATTGTTTACATTTTTAGTGCTGACACCGATGCAAGATTGTGTTGCCTTTAACTACCAGGATTTAAGTGCAATGGTGCTCCTGTTCATGCATGAATTATCAAAAAACATGGTATTAGTTATTTTAGTTCAGTCTGTTTGTCTATTAAGTGTTAGACCAGTATATCTAATCCATTTCGTCTACATGCCCTATACCTTAGCCTATAGACTTGCCTCTTTTGGAGTGAGAATTTTGTTGTTAGTGTATGGCAATACCCCACCCCCTGTTATTATTACTCCGACACACACACACACACACACACACACACACACACACACACACACACACACACACACAATCATGAGCAAACTTATCCTAAGAAGCCATACAGACCCTCATGTAATTCACATCAACCAGCACCACCAGGGCTATACCTTGGATTCTGACAGCAATCGGTTTTGAAAGAGCGTCACTCTTCTGTCATGTTGGAAGTGGGCTGAGGTAATTGCAGCTGACATTTCAGAAAGGACGTAGTGGGAGCAGAGAGGACTGTTGGCACATGAAGGGTTAATAGCTTTAAAACCGTCTTTATTATCAGCTGCCTTCTGCCACAGCCTCACATGAATAAAGCCCTCCTAAAAAAATCACTTTTCCTGACCCCTGTGAGTCACTCTGCCAGTTGGAGGGAGGCAGTCCGAGCAGTAATCCCTTCCTTGATCTGAGCTGTGTGGTAGTGAGGATCTCCCTCTTCGGTGCCGTCCCCTCTCTCGCCCTGTCTCTGCCTCACCCCATTCCCTCTCCCTCTCTGCCCTTTGCCTTGGCCCTCCACAATGTGTTTGTCAATCTATCACACTCCACTTTGCTCAAGTGGAGATACACCTGATCCTTCTCTTAATTTCATTTAGAGCCACTGCACATACAGATCACATGGTGAGCAGAACCTCGTTGTTTGGAAACTGTCCAGCCAAGAATTTGTAATTCACAGAACGAGAGAGGTGAAACATTCTGCTTTCAGGGATCTGATGACAAAAAGAAAACTACAACAACTAATAAGCCTGAAAAATAATAGACCTAATCATAATGAAATTATCATTATCAAAGTCATTTTTATTGTATTTGGTAACTAATTATTAGTGGTGACTTCTTTTTTCTGAAATTAAATTATAATGGCTGACCTTGTTTAAAAGTCCTTAGGCTTTTCTTTTTAATGGACAGGGAAAAGAAAAGCACTCTAGTTAAAAACTACTTTGTCAAATGGCAGTAAATTACTAGAATGTGAGGAAGCAGAAATTTATTTTACATTTTTACTCCTCTGCTCCATAAAGGACAGTGTAAACCGTGACTCTAGAATGATGTAGTATTCAGTGACCAGAATTGTGTTTAACATTGTGTTTAACTTTATGTCACTGTTTAGGTAATTATTTTTTATCATACTTGCTTATTTTTTCTAGTTAACCATGTTTATTGTATGTTTTTTTTTGTTAATTGTTTCTTTTTTTGGTAAACAATTTGCCAGGACAAAATATCAGTTCCTTAAACATTACAATAAAATGTATAGCTAAGGGCATTCCATTTAAAATGCCCTTGTTGTTGCCTACTCATTACATCATTACATGATAGGAGACTTTTTTCCCTTGAACATCTCTAAATTACTCTGATATCTTAATACTAAAGCTGTAATGTCGACCTCTCTTCGTAATGGGCATTTGTAGAAAACAAATTGAACAGTAATTGCTGTATCAGCATGTCTCTGCAGTCAGATATTAATGGGAACTTTTTGGTGTTTGGTTATAAAGCAAAGTTTTGTCTGCTCATGCTTTTTGTAGGGCTCATCTAAAATGTTCCTGATGTGTTTGTTCGTGTTAATGGCTTCCGCACAACAATAACATGGGTGAACAGCTAGTTTAATGCTGTGATCCAGTTGTCCATTTAAAAGTGGTAAGTTGTCTGAAAAAAAAAACAGAAGTTACGCAAAATTACACAACGACATGCCCATTTCAAGTTGTCTTGTACAAACCAGAGGACCCCCAAGTTTGGTGTAGAATTCTTACGACTTGAAAACAAAGATGGCTGCGCCCTGTGTTTGTAGTAGCTGTGCTATTTTACTCTTCTTTTTACTGCTTAGCAAATGTGAATGTCCATTTCAATAACTCATACACATGCCAATGCGTCAAAGGTATGTGTTATGTTGTCTTGTTGTTTGTGGAATATCATGGAATGTGTTGTTTATCTGTTGGTGTTGGTAAAAGTGGCTAGTAATGTTGCTGTGTTGCTAAAAGCAAACGCTGGACAACGCTATGTTACTCGAGGTGCTCTCTGACTCATGTTGTGATGAACGTAAATGCAAACCGGAACGCCGGGATTACCCCATAAGTAGTGACCTTGAACTTGTTGAGTTCAGTTTGATGGATTTAGTCACAAGTTGGTCTCCAGCATGTGACAACAGGAGAGGAGAACCACTGGGTGGTGCGTCCGTGACTTGACGTTGTGTAGCGGTGTGTCCCCACTGTGTAATTTCCTGGCTCTTCACGGCTTGTTTCCTCTCAGCCAGAGTGAGGCAGACCATGCAGAGAATGAGTGGAGCTTTGGGGGTAAGGGGTGTGGGGGCTCGGGGACTCTCTTGCTGCCGCTGCGCAACCCCCCTCCCCCACCTTTACTCATAACCCCTGGGTCCCTGCTGGTAGATCTGTGCGCGGCTGGTGATGCCTATGTGGGGAGGTGTTTGCTGTGTGTAAGGCTCAGCCACTGGAACGGCTCCTTCGCAGAGAGGTGCTTAGCGGTATTCCTCCTAGCCAGTAGCGTTCCTGAGGCCGTTTTAAGCTGAGGAGTGCAGCTTAAGCAGCCTAAGCAGTTTTGGTATACTGCTGCAGATCAACGTCACGACCCACAATGATACATCCTGACCCTGTATTTGTCAGATCAGTTCCAGAAGAGAAGAGGGTTAACGGCGCTTTTGAGATAGATTTGTGGCTGACTGGATTAAAGTGGAATGGGTGTGTAGGACTATGTGGTAATCTGGGTTGTAGATGGTGGGTCTTCAACCCGGTTATTGCAAACCTCATTCTGATAGGTTATATAGACCAGCCTTTCTCAAACTTCTTTGAGGACTATTCCCCTCTCAAAATGAGATGGCTCGTCGACTGTTGCTTGGTTCACAACAAATTGTATGAGAAATACTATGAAAAGTAACCCTTTGTGGTAGCATTCCTGTCAGGTTTCTTGATCAACTGGCTCTTTCATTATGGATCTCCATGTTTAGCTATTTTGATTTTCCACCAGTTTCAATACTCGTGTCTGTCACCATTGCAGTGGTGAAAATGAAGAAGGCCATAGTGTGATCAAAACCAATGGTCCTTTTTTTTTAAGTTGAGTGGGGGCCTAAAAACCATGTATTGGTTGTTTATCCAATCGCGGTAGCAGTTTACAACCCGGGTTGAGTGGGGAGTTCAAATTGATGATGGTGGTATTTTTAGGGGGCCTTGAGGACTATGGCAAAATGGAAGTGACAAATACTATGGTAACCCTTTGTGGTAGCATTCCTGTCAGAGGTCACTAATCTCGAGACACTTCTCCCTTTGTTGCTCCATATGTTGACCTAGAATAAATAAATCACCTTGTGCCCTGTCACTTTTCTGAGGAAGCGAGCTCAGTGTGTCACAGTGATGGAATTGAAGGCCACAGGGGAACTCTGCATTGAAGCTGGATGGGAGTCACAGCCATTAGTGACTACTATATCTAAACCAACTCGGGAAAAAGTCCAACGAGAGATGCAACATTTTGACTTAAGCCAGTATGGTTAGCCTAGGATGAAACAGCATAGTTGTTCTGTTCTTCTAATCTGTATTTTGACAGTGTGTTGGATTTATGTGACTGACAGAACACACTCCACACACTATGTGGAAATGCACTGTTATCCTCTGTAGTTTATTTGATCACATCATTGTTTGGTGACACAGCCTCTCTGCGATTCTGTGTGATTTGCTAACTCTATGGCCATTCCTCACCACACAAACTTCCGTGGCACATGAGAAAGCAGTAAGGTGATCTGTAGACCTGGACGGATTGACACCTTTTTATTTAATTTTGGAATTCTAAACAAGCATTTGTTGAGGGAGGTGAGTGCAGGCTTTCTCAGACAGACACAGCCCATGTGTCACTCATCCATCCTAAGTAGACTCGAGGTGAGCCATTTCTCAACAGGATGTGGAGGGTTTGCGGCTTACAGATTGTGTGTAAGGTTGCTGCCTGTCATTCGGGTATCTTCCTCATGTTTCTTTTGTATTGACTAAAACCTAGCATAGCCTTCATGCATTTGCACTCGTCTATTATTTGAACTCATTGGCAAAGTGAACTTCACCAAGGAGTCAGTCAACGACAAGACAGTTATATGCAGTTACTTTCACTATTGACTGACAATGGGTTACCACCGAAAACATAGGCTGGAAAAAGCACTTACCCTAATGTTGCTCAAATGACTGAATAAAACAACATTTATCCTGCAGAGGAGTTGCTTATATTTACGTGACACTGCGTCTTCAGCTGTGCTCCATAATCGTCTCCTCGCCTCTCCCTAATCACTTTTAACCGTCATTACCAATTTGCAAATGATGGTGAATAACTACTCATCATGAGATGTACAGTATTTAAGTAATATCTTTATTCTAATTATGTTTCCCATTGTAATCGTGCAATTTGTAATGCTTTGCATGGGCGTCGCGCTTGGTGTCGCGTTCATGAATGATAGAAGGATGATGCGTGCACCTGCCAATATGACTGTTGACATAAGCTATTAAAATAGCATATGAACAATTAGCCATTGACTTCTGACCAGGTTTAGGTGGTGTATGATAGTGATTTTTTTTAGACAACAGCGCCAGGCCCCTCCCTAGGTTGTTAATTGCCACACCCTGGGGCAATGCTTAAAAAAAAATAAACGTGCAAAATACCAAATTAAACTTTCCACGGGTGAAAAGCGAGTTTTTTTCGCCATGCGCTGGAGCCCAAAATACAGCCCTTAAAAGTAATTCACGAAGCATTTTTAGACCTAAAAGTAGCACCTAAGTCTGGGACAGCTTAAAAGAAGTCGAGAGGACTCCTAACTCACTAAGACCTATTCACAAACAGCTTTTTGTGGCATTTCATGTTAGATTTTTTGAAATCGCGTGTCTCGGCTACAGGAGCTTCCAATGCATTGAGGGAACAAGCTTTTCGCATTCTCAGACCTGTCACCTGTCACTCATCATCGTAAGGGAGGTGTTCCCGCGTTACAATCATCAGCCAATCAATGTGGCCACTTCAGTCAAGCTCGTGCATGAGTAATGACGTCATCATAGCAACGAAGACTCACTCCTAGTTTAGGAGTTGTCATTTTTCCTTACTAAGAGTAGGTCTGAAAGGCTTTGTGAATAACTTTTAAGAGAAAACTCCTAGCTAAAATCTTTTAGTGAGATTTAGGAGTACTCCTAGTGGTAAGATAAAAGGCTTTGTGAATACAGCCCCTGAACTGAGCTACTATAGTATTTCGGATATTCCTTTTTTTTTTTTTTTAGCAGCAATTGGACTTTGATCTCATTCATTGCATCAAGCCAATTGAATACCCTCTCTCCTGTCAAACAACAGATAGGTTAGGTATTCAGAAGATGGGAACAGTGTGAGCATCTACAGTATAGGAAAGAAAAAGGCTTTATGCCTTTGCCATTATCAACCCATTATGTCACCTATATACAAAGAGCTTTTTCTACTTTGCTACCCCGCTCTATATTGTTGACACCCATCATTTATAGCTGCCTTGACATACCTTGGCATTATCCTTACAGGCATTTGAAATGAAACATAATGGACTTTTGCATTCTTCACTAGATATGATGTACATTGTAGGTTTAAATGGTGTACCAGCTAAACCATCAGCCAGACCTTCTTGAAGAGTTTCCTCCATAGGGTCTTCCTGTGTGAATACAAAATCTTTTCAGGGAGCATGTAGCCTATTTATAAAGAATTTCACCTAGGTGGCATTTAACATTGATGTACAGTATATTGGTGCGTCAAAGCCAAAAGTTTGCCATATCAAGCAAGGCAACTTTCAAAAATGTAACCCTTCACGGTGAAATCTAGAATTTTTTTTTTTAGATGGAGGCATTGCAGGATACTAAAAACCTATATTTTTAAATCATAAAAATAGCACATTTTGTGATATCGGCAAATATACTGAATCTTTGCGTTATGAAAGTTTATGCTAGACTCTACTTTAAAATATTTTTTAATACTGCTTATGTTTCAGCTAGCAGAGTTGATGATGAATCATCAGCAGCTTTCCAAAGGGGCACCATTTGCATCTATTTCCTATCGCCAATTTAATCACGCCCATCGCTTGGGCGTGTCTCGATTCAAGGAGCCACTGTAGACCCCTCAGAACCAGTGTGATCCAGGCGAATGGAGAGGCAATGAAATGAATGGCTAATCGCAAGCATCCCACCATTCCACTCTGTCTCCATTTGGCACTGAGCACCGGGTGCCGTATCCATCACTGTAATTAATAGGCTGACGAGCCATGAGATTTATGAACGACTGTGTTCTCACCCCCTCCCCCCCACATCCACCCCTCCCCATCAGCCCGACTCTTGGTTCCTGTAGCCCCCTCCACACACACACATACACATTGTGGAAGTATCTTGGAAGCCAGGTGTTCTCTACTAATAGATTTAGCCGTCGCTGACACATGTAGATGGGGTCTAATTGGGGAGGGCACGAGATCCTACCACCCTTTACATGCCACCAATTTCAAGGGTAGTTGTGGTTGTTGTTGGCTGGAGCACGATGCAGAAACAGGAGAGGCAGCTTGCTCCCAACGCCCCTTTGTCCATTTCCTTTTTTACCTTTTGTTCTTGGGCTGTCAGACAACACTGTATAAGGTAACATGCAGCGGCAGTGTAATTGACTGCAGGGATAGCATTTCAGATGCATTCTCATTCACTCCAGCCCCCCTGTTCCCAACCTCTCGCCCCCTCCACATACACACACACAAACACACACACACCCTCCCTCAAAGCCCTCCAGAGTTTCTGATCAGATTGGGCTGTGTGATTCTCCCCTCTGTTAGCCATGTGACAGAAACACATCATCTGGATTCCAACAGCCACAGAAATAGCTGCCCGGGCTTGCTGGGCTAATCAATGAAGGTCAGCTGGAATCATTGATTAAAGTCCGTCTTCATGTAATAGAATGCTTTTCTTTTTTTATACAGTGGTGTAGTGTCACCAGCAGGCACTGAAATTAATTTGCGTGTTCATCCTTTTGGAGGCTCCTTCACCAGCACCCCTGTTTACAAATGATTATTAGCTTTTTCTTTGATGGCATTACTGTGTACGAGTCTGTTAATGCATATGTGCATCTATGTGTGACGTGTGTGGTTTGTGTGTTTGTGTGTGTGTGTGTGTGTGTGTGTGTGTGTGTTATTTCTTGTGTCTGTGTGAGTGTCTGTGTATGTCAGTACCGGTATTTTCCCCTCTTCATGGCTGGTTTTCTGCACGATCAATACTCTGCAGTGGAGGCTCACAGTCTGCACCATGTTAATCCTCGCAGGGTTGCGTGGTGTGTGGATTCGCATTGCGCCTTGACCAACCAACGGCACTCTTATCAATACCCTCACCTTTGCGACGAAGAATGATACACTCTGCCAGCCGCGCTCCCAGTTTGCCATTGATTGCCGAGGAGGGAAGAGAGGGAAGCACAACTAACAGGCGCTGGGTGTCTCAGGACTGTGGGAGATAATGAATGATTGGCACTTGTCATTATGCCCCTTTTAATCTCAAGTCCTTTGTGAAGGCTTTCAGGAAAGCTGTACATTGGTACCTGACAAATAAAATATCCTACCCTTCCTGTCTTCAGGTACAAATTTCTCAAATGATTTGATTGAAGAACAAGATACGTTTTTTTTTTTCATCAATTGGCTTGAAGGTTTCTTATTATCACGGACAACGGCACTCGGTAAGAGCTTTGGTAGGCATTTCGACCAACCTACCCTTCAGCATAAATGATTTTGTGAAGCATGCAGCCCTTCTGAATGTAATAAAGGGGTGTTATTCTGGTAAAATATGATCTCCTGGATACAGGACGCTGAG
Organism: Alosa alosa; assembly: GCF_017589495.1. NCBI lineage: Eukaryota > Metazoa > Chordata > Actinopteri > Clupeiformes > Clupeidae > Alosa > Alosa alosa. Next base: position 8,237,149 of record NC_063192.1, read on the forward strand.
TAGCAGCCATAATTTACTTATTGGGTTTGGGTCCAACATTAGGTTCCACTTCAGTTTCCATGGCAGCCAGTAAACATACCATGGTCTCTCCCTATTTTTAGAGGACTAGGTTCTGCCGCAGTGTAGGCATCTCTCAGGTCTTCACAATGAGAGAGGGGAAGAGGAGGAGGAGGAGGGGAAGGAGGGAGAGCCAGAGAGCAGAGCGAGAGAGGGAGGGGGGAAGGGAAGGGAACAGGTGGAGGAATGCTTGTGTGCCTGCTGCGGAGGAGCAGGGGTCTCTGCCTCCCTGAATGCAGGCTTTCACACAAAGAGGCAGAAGGGCCTGAGTGAGTGAGCGAGCGTGGATGAGGAAACAAAAGAAACAGCCAGCAGGAAGGGGGATGCTGGATAACTGGATTAGCTTCAAATGACTCCAGCCCGGTTCCGGCTTCTGCTAAAAAGCTGCTCTCGTGACAGTCCCCATGGTGCACATGCTTATCTCCTTATAGCATAGATGCAGAAGGAGAGAAGCATTGTCGCTTTGAATCTTTTCTGAATTTTCTTTAAGTTCATAAATCGATTTTGAGGAGGGAAAAAGAACAGAAACGGTATTAGCTTGAACCTTCCGTGATGTTCCCAAGCACTAGCAAAGTTGTGTGTGTAAATGAAACTATAGCAGCCCTCTATATGTCAAAGCTTTCCATGTGGAATAACAGCCAAAGTCTTTCTTGGAGGATCATCAGTCATTTAGTTTGTGGTAAGCATATATTTATGAGCCTAGATGTCGTGTTTCAGTTCAAGGAACTGTCATGAAGCAACGTTTCAGTTTCCTTCATCTAGGCCCAACGAAACTTCAGCGCCAAAGTCCAGCCTGCTTCTGACAGACACGGCTGTAAGCTCTCTCTCCAGTGTTAAAAATAGAAGCACACCCAAGTTAATGATTTTTTAAACAGCCCAGGCCCCTTTCTCTTAATTCGAAATGCCATAACCGCCCTGCATTCTAGGATGTGGTATGTGTACCCAGCATAAAAGAACCTGCTAAATGCATAGTCTTTTTTCAGCACATGGGGTGATGTTTGAATTTTTAGGAATGCCAGAAGGCATCTCAAAACGACAGCAGCTGTGAAGGTGTAAGCTCTCAACCATTTTGCCTGCTTTTTCAGTTGCCCCCCATAATCAAGCAGCACTCAGGATCTTGGAGGTGCTGGCATTATGAGAGAGCCTATCATTTATCTGGGGAAGTAAACGAGCAGTTTGGCTCAGCAGATGAGACGGCTGCTGAGGCAGAGTTGAGGATGGGGTGTCGGTGTGTTGAGGCTCTCTTCAGTGCAGCCTCTCCCAATGAGAGACAACTCTTTTGTGCGTTTGTAGCTGTCAGCCAAAGACAAAAGATGGATTCTGAACTGTTATTTCAACTCACATTATCTATTCACCAGCTTGATAATCTCCATAGACCAAGGATGCTCTCTGTAAAGTTATATCAGCTGAGCTGGTCTTTTTTGTTTTGTTTTTCATCTTTTGATATTTAGTTTGCTGAAAGAAAGAAAGTCATGCTGACTTAGCAGGCCCTTGTGTTTCATTCTCTGCAGGCAGTGATTTGTTTTGGGTGGGTGGAGGGTTGTTGTCATCTGCATATAGATGAGGGGAATGCATTAGTGGAATCATTAATGAACAATAAAAAACTAAAAAAGGGGGGCAGGCACTGCAAGATTGAGACACCGGGCTAAAAATTATAGCAAGTAGATTTGGTAACCCCACCATTGTTTCCAAATTGGATTTTTATCTGTGCCACACACGCACAAGGCATAGCCAGTTAAACATGATTTTTAAATGTAACATAATTGAAAAAGAGTTTACCCTTTGAAAAATTGCTAAACTTCCAATTAAATGAAAGTCCTTTTCAATCACTCAACCTGAGGTGTGACAGTACAGTTATAGTCCTTTAACAACAGTAGCTGGTCCACTGAAAGTCTATAGCTCGCTGTCAGACTGCTACTGTACACTTCATCTAGTGATTACAATTAAGTGAAGAGGTAAAGCACTTCATAGAACACAGTTCTCCCCACTGTCCTCACCCTGTACTTGTTGACGAGTTGAGTGAGTAGAGGCTGATTGTGCCGTTTTGAGCCGCTTGGCCTCATGAGGTTATCCTTTAATGACCTAACTGACCTCATCAGCCTTGTACTTTGCACCAGTCATTCCTGGACAGACCACTAGTGACAGAAGGACACCTGGGTCATCCTGAGGGCGTCCCCACGCTGAGGCCTTGAACCCTCTGTTGTTTGCAGGATGGCAAGATGATTGTCAGTGCCAATGCCCAAAGTGGTCTAAGCATTAGCTGTACGATGAAGTTCACAAAACAATATTATCAGACCAATAAAGGGGTTGTATTGGGCCAAAGTTCCGTATGGGCTATGAGAATGCTTGTGCCAGTCGGAGTCTCTGTCTCCACTAAAAAGGAACCTTACAGTACAAGAACACCTGGGACCTCGCTTAGTGTAGTTTTGTTTTTGTTCGTTCATTGTGTCTGATTGAAGACGAAAGTATTATTTGACATTACAATCAGGAGCACAGTTTGTTCTTGGGTTGTCCTTGCAGTGTATACATTATTTGAGGTTTAGCTTTTAAGCAGACTGGCATGTTTTTCTCTCTAAAGAGAAAAACATCTTGAGTCTATCAAGGATAAAGTTTCCGTGTCCTTGCAATAGTAAGGTGCTTCTAAGTGTTCCTTTCTGTTTATCTTATTCTCTTTTGTTTTTTGGTTATATACCAGACCGGTTTAATTTCTTTGTGCTAAAGATTCAGATGTTCTTGCTTCACATTTCAGAGTTAATGTGAACATTTTAGTCAGGGGTGTTGGAAAGTGATGGATTAGGAGAGGGATAGAATAGTGATGAGATATAGACTCTCTCACATTCTCTCTCTCTCCATCTCTCACTTTCACTCTCTCTCTCTCTCTCTCTTTCACTTTCACTGTCTCTCTGTCTTTCTCTGTGTGATGCCTGAAAGGCAGCTGTTGCTCTCTGGACCTCATTACTGAGAGTGCTGGAACTCCTCAGATCCACCTCACAAAAGTCAAACAAACAGGAGCGAAATGAATGTGAAATCAGGTCATGAATACAAATTAAGCGAGCGAGCCCCGTCTCACATGTGCGCTCCCACTCTCTCTCTTTCTCTCCTTAAAGCACCATCATGCTGGCTTTGGGGTGGGTTTGGATGCACCTCTGCTCACCACCCGGGATGATGCAGAGGAAACCGGGCGTATGTGCAGAATATGAATCAGGCCGTTCCTTCAGTAGGAAATCGTAACCGTGCTGAGTGTTGTATTATGTATTAGGGTATGTGTAGTTTTGCAATGTGGGCGTGTATTGTTGCAGTGAAAAGGGCTTTCATTTCTTTTGGTCTTTTGTAGTTTTGTGTGTGTGTGAAGAGATTCTTAGAGGAGATTGAGCAGGTTTTTTTTTTCAAGTGTGTAGTTTTGCTCTTGTTTTTTTTCCTTAGTGCTTGTGCTCAAATAGTTAATAATACAAAGGTTGAGGCCTGTTTTTTGATCTGGACAACACTTAGAATAAATGCTGCAGATAGATGTGCATCCCTGTGATGTGTATGTTTAGGCTTGAGCATCACACCTCGTGCTCTGTCAGGCTCTGCAATCATGTCACTCCTTTGGTTCCGCAGTGAGTGGCTCTACTGTCAGTCAGCTCCACCCCGGCTTCCATCCCCCTGACAACCTGTTTCTGGTGTCATAGACAATCACTGGCCTGTCCATAAGAAGCGATGTAACCAGAGAGGGTTAAAGCGGAGCTAGTAATCAAGGATCTTTGATGTAACCTTTCCTGTATTTTGGAATGCTCGAGCACACAAACATTCTCAGCTCTTTGAGCTGTCTCTTAAGTGACAACCCTTTGTTTTTGTCTCACCCCCATTCCCCATCTGCATCTCTCTGTCTGTCTCAGGATGAGAGTTCAGTGAGCAGCGAGGACTTTGATATGAGCGACCCCACATGGCTATCAGCTGAGAACGGACCCGCGTCTGACCCCAACGCCTCCAACCACACAGACAGAATGCACAGCCCGCAGAACGCACACAAGGAGGAGGATGGTAAGAGTGCTCCCTATCTCTTTTTCTTCTCCTCCCTCTGTTCCCTTGCGCTCTCTCCATCACAACCCCAATCACAGCTCAAGGAGAGGAGACGTGATTTCCTTGGCTGATAAGAGACAGTTCCTCCAATCCACACACACAAGCAAACACACACACACACACACACACACACACACACACACACACACACACACACACACACAGAGGCCACCCCTTCAACAGGCTGAGCTGCAAGGAAAAATATGACTCCTCATAGGGCACTTGTGTATCCCAGCAAGGCATGTGCTACTGCTCACTCAAGGGTGTAGTTACACACACACACACACACACACACACACACACACACACACACACACATATCACACACACACACACACACTTTGCACACATTTCACGGTGTTTGCTCGGGGAAAGAGCAGACTCTCTGCATAGTGATGTGAGGGGGGTGGATAGGCCAGGGCAAGGTGAGGGGAGATGCAGGAATCGATTCTATTCAGATGCCCTCACCCCTCCGCCAGGCCCTGCTGGGTGGTGGGAGAGGGGAAGCAAAGGGGTACACGGATGAGGAGGTGTGGGAAAGGTTGAGACAGAGAGGACCCTGGTGAAGGAACCGTGCAGGAACTCTTGTCAGATTGATGAAATTCTCAGTTCTCACCATGATGTTCACCCCTGTCTTTTCTTTGGCGATATGGGGGCAAGTGGTGCAGCTGTCATTTTGATGCAGTGGAGGTTATCGGCAGAGAGGAGGCCATCAGCTCACCGGGAGCTCTGCTGAGACACAGTGGGAAGCAAATTGAACAAATCCAACAATAGCTGCTAAAGGACCGCTGTCCTCACAGGATTTCATTTGCTGCTGTTTTGCACAGAGCTAAACCATATGAAGTAAAATGATCAGCAGCCTTTGCCACCATCACCTGATCACGGTACCTGACAAAAGCATATGAGTGTCCCAGGTGATCCTGCGTTCAGGTGGTCATCCATCAGATGATCTTTCATTGCTGGAGCTTTCAGCAATCAATCATGAGCCTCACTTGCATTGTCTTGAAAAAAAGCAATGTAATGTAGAAATGGTAACAGCTTTTCTAATTCGCCCATGCTTTATGACCATTTCCTTTCTGTGGCTATTACAGGCATGTAAGGCAAAACCTAAATTTGAAAAGCCCCATATGTCCCCTAGTCACATCAACTTATTTTAAAGCCAACAAAAGCAAATGGTTTTCTGTGGCAATACCCCTTACATCCTCTGCCATTACCGCTGGTCATGAAAAGGTCTTGCACTGAGATGTTCACAACCCACCCCTGTATCAGTCTCAGACTGCGGAGGTGATTAGCAATAGCTCCGGAGAAAGTGGAGAAGTGGGTCTTGATGCTCCCTACCCAAACACACTCACACACACACACACACGTACACACACACAAACACACACACACACACACACACACACACACACGTGTACACACACACCCAAACACACACACACACACACACACACGTGTACACACACACCCAAACACACACACACACACACACACACACACACGTGTACACACACACCCAAACACACACACACACACACACACACACCCACCAACCTCCGTCTGAGAGGCTGGTGCACAGAGCTGTGGGCCGGCTCTTGAGGAGCTCTCAGCCTGAGCGGACTGGAGGGGTCAGAGTCAACGTGTGACAGCGAGACGGAACACTCGGAGACCCTCAGACGCGGGGGAGCCGAGACGGAGAGGGCCGGCCAGGATTGGGCAATCAGGACACTTCTCTCCAGGCTGATTGGCCAATCAGCACACCTCTCTCCAGGCTGATTGCTGCCACACGCAACGTGACATGCATACACACGCGCTCACTTCTTTTTTACATGTTCATTTACATATAACATAGGCTTTTATCCAAATTGACTTACAAAATGAGGATTAACTTGCTAGCTACATTTTAAAAGAGACCTGAGATGACAGTGAATACTTTTTTAAGAACACCATTAGACTACCAGAGGATGAGAGTGTAAGAACTAGTTAAAGTGAAGTCGAAGGATATAGTGGTAGAGCGCAAAGGAGTTAGAAGTAAGTAGAAGAAGGGAAGAAAGGAAGTGCATAGTAAGTACATGTAAGGTGTGTTTGTGTTAGGAGAGGAGGTACTCTTAAAGTCTTCAAGTCTCTGGCTCTGGGTAGGCTATGTGTTTTTGTGCCCTTGGTAATCAGAGAACTAAGGGACAGAAATAAGTGTTATCTGTCACTGTGTGATGCTCTATTTCCCTCACCTGCACCAAGCAGGTGGTACACACATCCTAACACATTCTGGAGAATGCACAACCACCCACGCATACAGACACATCCACGATAAGCAGTCATTCTTGGTCAAGGTTACTGAAGTACAAGGTCTGCACCACTCCCCTTTCAGAACCAGCTGAAGCATCAGTAATGTAACCAAATCAGCCGATGCAGGAGCTGCCATCACTGGCAAATGTGTGAGGGTGATTACTGTGCTCACCTAAGTTAAGTTAAGTTTTATTTAATACTCACATTGCAGTTTTAATAAGAAAACTGAAATACATGAGCATTTAGTCAGGACAAGAGTTAAAATCATAAATAGGGTATTTAAGCTGAAATACATAAATGAGATTGACATGAGTTGCAAGGTATTCAACTACTTTAATGTCCCATCTAGAAGTTTAGTCAGGAATGGTATGACAAACATTTGTTCACCCTGGGTGGCGACGTGAACCTTGGGTCTACTCCCCACCATTCTAACTCCGAGAACCCTATAGCCTCTGGCACCGGTCGTCACAGAACACATTGCCGGCTGTTTGAAGAAGCCAGCATGACTTTGATGGGCTTCCCGCTGCAGGTCAGAGGGAAATGTGTGCCGTAAAGGAGAAAGGCAGAGATGGGAATGAATGCTCTGGGTTATTTAATGGCTGACATGACGTGCAGTCACCCGGTAGCTTACTGCCAGAGTTCTGACATCTTTGGCTTGCTGGGTACTGCAGTTGGGAAACTGCATCTGACATGGGAATCACACCTTCACACAGGACAAATATATAAATATGAGCTCAGCCAGAAGACCACCTCAGGCTTCAGCACTCCGGCTGACAAGAGAGGTTAGGCTGGTGTGAGGTTTCCCGTCATTAGACAGACGCTGTTAAGAGATGTGCGTGGAGAACTGGGCTTCTACTCTATCAAGGAAAAGCAGGCCTGTCAAATCAGTTGTACCATCATTCTGTGTGCTGTGCATGTGTGTCTGATGAGATCCACGCAATCCCCACGTCAGACTGATAGTCGCAAAACTACTGCGAAAATAAGTGCTCGCTGTAAAAGAGAGAGCACAATTTATGCTAATAATGTGCTTTGATATGAAATCAAACATATCACATCAGTGTCTTCCTCCATTTTTTTTTTTTGGCTACCACTAATGGAACAGGCTCTTGTCCTGATTGGATCCATAATTCCTCTTAGATTGGCCTCCTAATTCTGTATAATTTTTGAAATTCCAGTGTCTAATAATTATTTTGTCATGTTTAGGTGTCCTTTGCAGGCCCAGGGATTATAAAGTGACAGGGGAACCAACCAGTTCAGAGAAGTCTATGATCATAGGGCTGCGACTAACGATTATTTTTCAGTTGATTAATCTCATTAGTATTTTCTTGATTAATCAAGTAGTTGTCTAATAGATAAAATGGCAGAAAATGGTGATATTTCTCAAAGCCCAAGATTATGTCCTCAGGTGTAGTGTTTAGCCCACACACTAAAGATAAGTGAATCATCATAGACGGGTTAATAAAGCTGAATATATTTGTGGTCAAGGAATTTAACTTTTGTTTTAGTTGTCCATTAATTGTATAGTCAAAAACAAATTGATTAATCAATTAATTGTTGCAGCCCTAGTGATCAGGCTGTAATGTTCTCGCATAACACAGATGCCTTGTCTTTCGGGGTGCTGACATTTGCATTGGGTTCATCTGTGCCACAGTATTCGGCAGAGACCAGGGGCCGTATTCACAAAGCCTTACCACTAGGAGTACTCCTAAATCGCACTAAAAGATTTTAGCTAGGAGTTTTCTCTTAAGTTATTCACAAAGCCTTTCAGACCTACTCTTAGTAAGGAAAAATGACAACTCCTAAACTAAGAGTGAGTCTTCATTGCTATGGATGACGTCATTACTCATGCACGAGCTTGACTGAAGTAACCACCTTGATTGGCTGATGATTGTAACGCGGGAATGATTCCAAACACCTCCCTTACGATGATTAGTGACAGGTGACAGGTGACAGGTCTGAGAATGCGTGCGCTACACAAGTAGTCAGAAGGGCCGGAAGATGATGAATAACTGAATAAAAGGCCTAGCCTAAATGAATAAAAGTAAGGCAAAACAAATAGCCTAGTAGCCTAATAAAACATAGGCCTATGGATTGATGCAGTAGGCTAGGCTATCTTTGCAACATTATTAAATTAATCTGTCACCATATGCCTACGTTTGCAAAGAGAACATTTTAATTTGATTCACAATGAAATGTTACATTTAATTTACATGTTGACAATGAGTAGTTTTAGTTGTTGTTGGTGGCGTTATAGCATCCCTTTTATGCCTACAATGCAAAATTGTTCCCTCGCAATTGGAAGCTCCTGTTGCGCATACCCATTTCAAAACATCGCAACGGGAAATGCCACAAAAAGCTGTTTGTGAATAGGTCTTAGTGAGTTAGGAGTCCTCTCGACTTCTTTTAGGCTGTCCCAGACTTAGGTGCTACTTTTAGGTCTAAAATGCTTTGTGAATTACTTTTAGTGACACGCCCATTATTTTTAGGAGTTGCTCCTAAATTCGCCACTTAGGAGCTACTGTTAGCCTTAAAATTCTTTGTGAATACGGCCCCAGAAAGGGAAGGCAAGGGAAATTGTGATGATAATCATGTGATAGCCTAATGGAAATAATATTAAAAATGCAGGCCCATTAACATATGACATTTCACCGCGTGTGTTCCATTTGATGATGAGTGTGTTTGCCAAGTTAATCTCAGGGACTTTGGAAAGAAGTCTTCTGAGAGCTGGAGAGTAGTCGAGAAAAGGGGGTGAAGAGGTAAAGAAAAAATGAGATAAAATGAGATGGCAAAGTGAGGATAAAATTGAGGCTTTTTACTGATAACTCACTGAAAAGCGTATGTTGTTGCTGCTGCTGTCCTTCAGCCACAGGTCAAGCAACTGTCTTGAGTATGGGTGTGTGTTTGTGTGCATAGTGTGTATGTGTGTGTGTGTAGTGTATCTGCCACTGACTGTGTGTGTGTGTGTGTTTTAAAGGGAGGGGGTCTGCCTGGCAGGGCCTCATTTAACACTGGGAGAGGATGCTTTCTACTGAGATAGGGCCAGAAGCCTGTTAATTATTAACTGCCACCCCTGCACGGCGCACCAAAATAATAAGGGAACTAAATTAATTATTACACGCCAAAGCCCGCTTGCTCGAGTGACGAGGAGCAATTTGTGTTGTTTACAGGAATGACCGCCTGCCGTGATTTAACGCCTGTTGGCGTGTTTATTAGCACCGAGTCTTTCCCAGGGAAGCGGCAATTAGACGCCTGTCTCTGGATCGGACCCGCGCTGCAAGTGCCGTCCTAATGAGGAAAGGGCACGGAGTGAATCGCAGATCACAATGTCGTGGCTCCACACAAGCACAAATAATAGGGGTTGCGTCTGGGAAGGGGGTGACGTTGAGAGAGAGACAGAGCTCTCTGTACTTCATCTATGTCTAACCGGCTAACTCGCCTTTCACCTGAGCTCTCAGCTTCTCACCCAGAATCCTGCACCTGCCCCCTATCAGGAGGGTGGGTGTGTTTGTGTGTGTGTGTGTGTGTCAGTTCACTTCAAAAAACACACCAGGGCCTTGCTGTGTCCCTGATTACTTTATGGTCTGGAGGAGGGTGCTTTTTCTGAGAGCCGGAGGGGTAAAGGTTGGTCCATAAATCTCCAAAACGCCCTGAAATTTGTACTTATCGGTATCAGTTAAACACACAGGTTTTTTGTTACTTGGGGTAACTAAAAAGCTGGAGCAAGAAGATAAGATAAAGTTTGTCTGTCTAAAGAGGAGTACCTCTTCTTATTCTTAAAAACATGTTGCACTAAACATATAAAAGATTAAAATAAAAGGCATCAGAGGGGAACGTGTTCTGGCATCATGTAGCACTTAAACTTAATACAAGTTTTTTGATGGCCAAATCAAAATTCCAACAACGTGCCTTGTGATAATCACTAGGTCAGTTAACTAACACATGGGTTGTTCCAGTAAAATCATGAACTTGTGAAAAAAAAGCCAGATAGAACAGATTGCCCTTCTGGGATTCCGATGTTTCGTTTTTAGGTGGCTGATTGTCACACTGTTAGACTAAGGATCGGCTTGCTGTTGTTAGTCTCTGGTCTTGAAGGCAGAGGGTGGAAAAGGAGCAATAACTTGCTTTTCTTTTTCAGATGTGGGTTCTCTCTCTTATTTTCATCTCTCTCATTCTCTCTCTCCTTCTCTTCCTCTGCTCTCCATACCCCTTGCCACAAGTGCGTAGGCTTTGCTAAAGACCTTCAGATCACATACTGTATAGATATATTTTTTTCACCCAATCTCCTGTGCTTTTGAACTGCCAGGGCAGGGGAGTGATGTCCACTCTGCAAAGTGAGGGAAGAGGAGCGGAGTGGAGGAGATGAGACAGATGTTGGAGAGCGTGAGAGAGGGTGGGGGATAAAATGAGATCACCCACGGATTCCACGGCTGGTCCGACTCAGTGACATTGGTCACAGATGTGGAGAGCAGAGTTAACCCTCTTGCGCGTACCCTAAGCAGCCTAACTCACTGCCCATCACCCACCCTGCACCCATCCTCTCTAGGGTGGGATGTGTGTGTGTGTGTGTGTGTGTGTGTGTATATACGCGTGATACGTGCACGTGTGGGTGTCATTGGGGGGAGGGGGGTTGTGCTCAGCCCTTTCTGATACCGCCCGCTCATCTGCGTACCGCTACCATGAGGCATGACGCTCCCTCCAGGGATGGTAGTCGTCACATGAGTTCACGGTGTGTTTACATCTGCCCTGTTTGCATTTATGCTGTTTACATGTTGTATCTGTCATCAGTCAGAGAGATGGAGAGAGAGAGACAGAGGGAGAGAGATACCTAAAAAAAAAAAACACACAAATAAACTAACAATGTGTTTAACCTCAGCTCAGCTCCCCAAAGATCAGCATGTGGAGATTGCAGCCCCATATGCCTCCACACGCATGTGCTGTAAATAAGATGGAAAACGGAGCACAGCAGTGTGCCGTTCTTCTTTCAGTTTCTGTTTGTTCATAAGGAGCTCTGCATAAGGAGTGACATTGAGGACCCCCCACCCACTGCCCATGGTAAACCGCCTGCTGGGGCTGATCCCCGTGCCTCCCTCCTCCCTGTGGAGATTGGGTTTTTCACTGGAGGGAAATGAGATCAGATAAAGCTCTCTCTTTCCCTCTGTCTATTTCTCTCTCTCTCTCTTCCTGTCTTTTTCTATCTGTTACTTCCTGTCCTTGTCTCACACAACCTCTACCCATCTCTTTCTCTCTTTCACTTACACACTTGTTCTGCATTGTATTCAGTCTGTCTCTCTGTCCCTTTTTCTGTCCTCCTCATTTCCATGTGGGACGCAGAGTATATGTGGGGGTGGTAATTATCCAGAACACTGATGCAGATACACCAGACCATTTCACCCCCACCCCACCCCACCTTTCCACTGAAAGAAGCGAGCTTTGTCACATGACCCCCCTCTGACCTACCTGTCACAACTATCGAGCGAGACATCAGCAGTCACACATCTAGCGTTCCATGACGTGTGTTGTTTGTGTGTGTGTGTGACTCCATTGAATGTTGTGTGCTGCTGGTTTTGTGCATAACATGGTAATTTCAACATGAGGGTATCCACTATATGGCAGGAGAGAAAGAATGATCCCTGCATTTCTTTCTGGCACCATTTCATGGTTTTATTTCCTTCTTCTCAAGTCTACCCACTTTTTTCTTCTCCTATTCTCGGCACCCTTTTGGCACTCCCGTTTAATGTGCCATCCAGCCTTGAGGATATAGCCCATTTGAGCTGATGGAGTAGGGGAGTGTGTGTGTGTGTTTGTGTCTGTGTGTGTGTGTGTGTGTGAGTGTGATTGAGCATGCGTGCAGACTGTGAGAGAGTATTAAGCTGCGTAGATACTTTATGGACTCATTCGACAGTTTGTCTAAAAGCATGAAGACCCCCAACTGCTGCTGAGCTGGCCAGAGAAATTGAGATAATTGTCACTGTGTTGCTGGACATTGTCACCGACACCGAAGAACGTGTCCACAGGGAGACCATGTGTTCTAATTATGAAATTGCAAATAACAGTCTGTCCACCAAATTTCTCAGAAAAACAAAAAATCAACATTAAGACAGAACTGACAGTATGGTCAGTGTTCACGCCTCTTGGTGACAAAATCGAGACTTGCGCAATAGACCTGAGCGGTCGGTTGATGTTTTTTCAGTGAGATTGAGGTTATTGGGAGATAGGGAGGTGCCCTGTTGGCATTGGAAAGGGTGATAAAGGAAGGCGCCAGGAAGGAACGCTGGGCTTTTTGGGCCTGGGTGTTTGGTCTTTTTTATTTGCACTCTAAACAAAGGAGACAAAAGTGCAGACAGCCATAGGGGCAGCCCTTGAACCTGACAGTGAAACAAATCTGGGAGTGGAAGGAGGAGGAGGAGAGATGAGGTGGGAGATCAGGGGCAGAGGAGGTTATTTGTGTGCGCGCAAAATATGTGTGTGTGTGCGCGAGATTGTGTGCGTGCTTGCGTGTGTGTTTTTGTATGTGTGTGTAAATGTGTGTGTGGTTTGTGAGTGGAAGAAGTGTGTGTGAGGGGGTGTCAGGGTGTCAGGCCACTCTCAAATGTTTAATGAAAGGGAGTCCTTGGTCTGGTGTAAACGCTGATAGGAAACACTGGCCGCCTGTAACCTTGGCCATCATTGTGTGGATGTTTGCACACTGCCATGAGTCTGTGTGTGTGTGTGTGTGTGTGTGTGTGTGTGTGTGTGTGTGTGTGTGTGTGTGTGTGTGTGTGTGTGTGTGTGTGTGTGTGTGTGTTCATATTTGTATCTGCCAGAGCACCATGTGGGGGAAGGGCAGAGCCTGTGCCAGCGCTGGTCTCCCAGAATGCATCTCTGTGTCACTGGTCCTGCCTCTGCCTGCCCCTTATGCAAGAGAGTGCTAATGATTCTGGGAACAAAGGTCACATACACACACTCACATACATGCAGACGCACAAATCCACACAGTGCTAAGCACTGTCTCGCTGCTCTGCACAGAATTGTCCTCTGTCCCCCCATCTAGCGCCCAAGGGTCCAGTCCTAGCAGTACCCAACCCCTAGTGACAGCAGCCTGTCTTTTGAGTTACAACCCTGGGCCGAATCGGGGCCTCTTCTCCCCCATCTCTGGCAAATAGAGATCCAAGGCCTTGGCTGCCTATGATTTTTTACTGCGGGTTGTAAAGTGTTTATAATGGCTGATGGATGGCACAGGGTGTGGGCCGTAAAGGTGCTATCAGTATGCCGACGTTAATGGACCACAGAGACCCAAAAATAATGGGCCCGTGCTTGGCCAGCGCCCCGTGTGCCTGCCTGCAGCATGCCGGCCCCTGAGGGCAGGGGCATGTATGCACACACACACACACACACATACACACGCACTCTCTCTCACACACACACACACACACACACACACACACACACACACACACACACACACACACACACACACACTCACACACACACTTAACTTCAAGGTGTGTTCCCATGCTCCCGCGTTCCGCGTTCAGTTTCCATCCGAAAGGTTTGAGATTTTTGGCACTGCTGAATGCTGAACTTGTCTGTGCACACACACAGTTTATTATGACCGTGCTATCTTCCCTTCCCTGCAGTCAAAATGCAAAAAAAAAAAAAAAAAAAACAAATTTTCAAGAACGCTTCAAAAAGCCCGTCGGCCATTTTGAGGGGGAAGGAGAGGAGCCGAGTCTTTGTGTAGGTCTCCGCCAAATCATGGGGCCGTGCCTGGCTCCTCCTCTGCTGCACCAATATCGATAACCAGCCCACCCCCCCCCCCCCCCCCCTCCTCCTTTGCCTTACTCCTCTCCCATCCCTTCCTCCTCACACACACACACACACACTCCCACACACAACCCCTCCCCCTCCCCGATTCCAGCACTAGTGGGCTGTGCCCCTAGCACAGACAGGGACAATGGCACCGCTCTCTCCTCACTGATACCCAGCCTTAGTGCTCTTAATAAGGATAGACACCAATGGCATCTGTCTCTGGCTTTGTCTGCAGTGAAATATATTCACAAACACTTCAAAGGTGGTGTCTGCATTTCTATGGACACTTTTGTGTGGGGTGAGAATTTTGGAGACCTGTTAGAGAGTCTTTGTTAGAGAAACCAAGACCGAAGAACCAAATAGGGCATATCACCACAAAATCAGTCCAGTTTGTCAAATAAATAAATGTATTGGTTATTCAAATACGATGGTTAATTAACTTTGAAGGGGTCATTTGTTGAGTTTGCCGATCCAGAGAAATGAGTGATAATCTGAAAAGAGTAGATCTATGCCATATGAATAACAGAAAAAAACATCTCTAGTGCTTAGCCTAATGTTTTGACAATCTATTCCAAGATAGAAATGAATTCGGTAGGCTCATTTTATTTGTTGTCAGTTTACTTACCCCATCAGTCACTGACATTCAAAGAAACAAGTTACCCTTGGATATTGAATGTCTAAGAAATGTCCTTAGAAATCCGTTGGTAGATTTGATAGCTGCCCTGTCTTCACCTTCTCTGCTTTCAATGGCTTCTTTATTAGAGGAATTCAGATATGGAAAAATAACAGGCAGACATACATCGGCAAAACCTGGTGAAATTTAGTCAATGGCATTCACCATTTTGATATGCTGAAACAAAAGATGTCTTTCCCCGCAGGCCCGTGTGTGTGTGTTAGGGTTGGGCACCGAAACACAGTTCTAATATGGCACCGGTGCCGACGCAAACGGTAGTAACTGCATCGAATAACAACGTGGATTTCGGTGCCTCATTTCGGTGCTTAAATAGCGTTTTTTTTTTTTTCCCGAGGCATCACTGCATGTCATGCGCCATCTCTAACGTCTTGCTCTGATAGCAACACATCCAGATAGTTAGCTAACATGATAAACACTGGATGTATAAACCAGAGGGGTGCACCACATAGGCGAGTGGACAGTGTTTGACAGCTTGCGTGAGCCCAAGTAGCTTACTTTAAAGCGATATTGCAAGCTCCTAATCTCAAAATCTAGCCTAACTATACACAAGAAAAAGGCTATGAAACAACATCAACAGTAGGCTAGCCTATACGTTACACAATATCCTTGCTAATGCGCTAACTGACATTTATTTGAAATGGTACCAGCAAAGTTGTAAGGTGAAAACGGTGTGTTAAACAACATAAAAGCATATTAATCTTTCATGTGCATGAGGCCCATATAGCATCACAATGAATATGAAAATAATGTTAAAAGTAAGCTGGCAAAAACATAAATATGTAGGTTACATACCCGATGTCACTGAGCTGTCAAAGAGGCTACGAAACCATCACCGTACGTTATCGCTAATTAAAATCAGCTGACTGGTGTTAGCGCATAGCCACAGTTGCTGTTAAAATGTCTACTAGGCTAGCGCTGGGAATCTAAACACTTCAACACTGACATGTAGCCTAACATGTTCAAAACTACTAAAATTATGGGTTAAGACATGAAATTTCTTGAAGCATTTGGGAACACACTGAATTAACTGGAAAGTAGAGTCCCTGTTAGATTTGCTTGCTTGCAAATGCCGTTGTCCATGACCTGGCAGTTTTATGGCAAGCGGTTTTAACACACCTTATGGCAAACCACCTACACCGGGTAAACTTGAAAGCAGAGTGTGCATGCATGCCAAGCTGTTTTAACATTTAAATGTATTATTCGTAGGAGCAATAAGACATTGATAGTAAATTGAATATAACAGTTCAATTTCATGTTCAAATTTGTCTTATCAATAAAAAAAAAGCAATTCATGCTTTAGACCATTTTAATTTAAAACATTTTTAAAACAAAGTACCGTTCAGGCACCGTTTCGGCACCGGCACCGTTTTAAAAGTATCGATTTAGCACCGGTATCGGATAAAACCCAAACGATACCCAACCCTAGTGTGTGTGTGTGTGTGAACAGAATTTGTTGCAATGATTGAGTGAATGGATAGTTAGTAAGGCAACTAGTAAGGCAATAATGTGTGTGTGTGTGTGTGGGTGGGGGGGTGTTCATGTTTGTGTGTGGGGGGGGGTGTTCATGTTTGTGTGTGTTCATTTGTGTGTGTGTGTGTGTGTCTTAAAGATTGAATAAGGGTGTGTTTTTATAAATATGACACATAATCAGTGTGATTAAGTGGGGAATCATTCTCAAAGGTCATTTTCAGTCAATTTGATCCCTGAGACATGCCACATTAACTAATGTCAGGCTTCCTCTGCATCACCTAAAGAAGCAAATTAAGATAGAAACAAATAGATCAATAGATTGGACTGTTAACCTCTACCCAGACATGCAGCATTTCTTCATTGTCATGTTTCTATCCTTCTCCCTCTCCTTGTAATTCTCTCTCTCTCTCTATCTTTCTCTCTGTCTGTTTCTTCTCTCTTCACTCTCTCTCTCTGTCTGTCCTCTTCCTCTCTCTCTAGGCCTTTTTACACAGAGATCTCGCTAAATTTGCGGGAAGAGGGAACGTCTTTTTGCTGTCTTTTTGTGTCTGAAAGCGAGGTGAAAATTTGCCTGCCTGCTGATCTGTTCACATGATGCGGCATTTTGGGGAGCCAGGAGGCAGGATCAGCTATAGTAAATTAAATTGTGACGGCAACAGGGCGTGTAGAGTGATAGTCGTAGGCCTTATGTGCGTGGGCCTTTAGATACAGCAGGTGTGTGATTTCAAAAACCATGGCGGGAGAACCGACTGCACTTTGGTTAGCTTGCATTTGCTTTGCTGTTGCTGTTAGAATGTTAAATTCTTGCGATAGATGTCTTCAGACAATAAAACGTAATTTGGAAGGGAAATTGAAGAGAAGAGTTGCCCCTTGCCTTGGCCGTACAATGTACTGTGCGTACAATTTATTCATGAAATTGTTCAATATTACAACAATAAAAATAGCTTGTGTACTGTCTTAATTGAAACATGCTTCACGCACAAATGATAGCCTAGGGCAAAGAGAATGGACATCTCAACATAAAGATACAGTAGAAGATGATGATTAGTGTAAACTTTGTCACACAACGTGATAAGCAGTTTAAAAATGCAACGTTCCATTCAGTCATAAATCATTCAAGCAGGCCTAGTGCTCGTCATGAAAAGAAATCAGCAGCTTAATATTTTTCAGGTGTTTAACAGTAGGCCTAGGCGCACTGTTAGCAGTTATGCCGAAGGCAGTGAGATTATTAGGCATTGCATCCTGTCACTCAACATCGCAGTTCGGGTTGATAAGATTCAGTTAATCCACCTTGAGCCATTCACACTGGTGGCGGAACGAAAAAACTCTGCAAAATGTCTAGGGGGCTTGGTAGTAAATTTGGTGAGACACTTTGTCCCGCCGTTCCGCCTCGGTCTATGTGAAAGGGACAGTCGTTCCGCGATTCTGGTACATAAAATCGCGGCGATTTTGCCAGTGTGAAAGGGCCTTCTATCTCTCTCTCTTCCTTCTGCCCACTGCTTCCACTCTCTGACCGGCTGATGCATGGTCCTCCCACTCCAGGGCAGGGGCAGGCAGACAGGCCTGTGGGCTGGGAGTTCTGTCTGCTCTCTCTCTCACCTGAGCTCCAGGAGAACTACCTGCCTCTTCTCCCAGCCCCCATGGTCGGTCCACTGCCCAGGATGTCTGTGTAGGTTGCAGAGATCCAGGCAATGCCCTAGCAGGCTCCTTCTGTTTGTTTTTCTTTCTTTCTTTCTCCTCCACTCTGCTATTCCTTTCTCTTATTCTTTCTTTCATTCTCTCTCTCCTCCCTCCCCCTCGCTCTCTCTCTTTCTTTCTCTTTCTTTCTCTCTTTCCTCTCTCATCAGCAAGACAGCAGGTATTGTCTTCACATTTGAAGAGTGGGGGGGAAGGGGGTTGGGGCCCTGGAGGGAGGTGATGGTGCTGGGTGGTGTGGGAGCCAGGGGTGTGGAGTGGGGAGCTGGGTGGTAGGCAGGGCCGCACCAGACTGGGGAGGGATGGGAAAGGCTCTGGAGGGCTGAGCCGAACAGGCTGCCTCTTTGTATGTGAGAGAACTGCAATCGTGTTGGAGTGAGAGCAGGGAGGAGGAAGGAAGGGCTGCTGGGAGCCTCTCTCTCTCTTTCTCCCTCTTTCGTTCCCCATTACTCTCCCTCTCTCTCTCCCACTCCATCTCTCTCCCTCTCAATCGTTCTCTCTCTCTTCGCCCCCCCTTTCTCCTTTTCTCTCTCCCCATGACTCTATCTCTCTCTCTTTTTTTCTCTTTCTTCATCACTCTCTCTCTCTCTCTCTCTCATGGTATTGTTTTGCACCTCTCAAGGCCGGAGCCATTGCCTGATAAAGAAGAAGGAGCCGAGCCTGTCAGCCGGAGATATAGAGAAGCAAAGGGGGATGCTGACAGAGCTAGAGACACAGGCTGGGTCTCAGAGACAGAGAAAGGCGTATCATAGGCTCAAATGAGGCTAATGAAGGTTTGTGCCAATGGGATGTGCCAGCAACTATACCAGAGACATGGCGGATCATCATTACCCAGCATCCACGCAGTAGAGAGCAGGGAGAGGGCCAGCTTGTGAATAGCACTGGCACGAGTGAGTGGCAGCTAGTGTGTGCTTATCGGAATGAGTGTCTGATCTTTTATATGTGTGTGTGTACTGCAAAGAGAGATATGGAGAGCTTGAGAGTGAGTGACATCCATCAGCATGTGTCTGTGTGTCAGCCACAAGCTTAAGGGATTAGTTACAGAAGCATGGCATACACACACACACACTCACACACACACACAAACAAACACACACACACACACCACAGCTGTAGTGTTTGTAGTTTTTCCATCAAGTCTAAAAGGCGCAGTGATAATGCCGTCAGAGTGCGTGCAAAACATGGGAACATCGTAGACGGCAAGAGTAACTGAGATGAGTGCCGATTGTGATTAATGATGCATTCGCACAAAGCTGTGTGTGTTTGAAACTGCGCTTTGTGACAAGATAATTGAATTAGTGAATCCCTTGGGAGCCGGACTCCGCAGGGTGTGTGTATGTGTACATGATTGTGTGTGCAAAGTTGTGCCTGATGACTGCCCGTGGGAATCCCAGCCGAATCCAACTGGAAAGTCGGCCCAAATGAGTGTGCTCTCTCACACAGCTGTGTGTCCACATCACAATCAAGAGATGTCCTCTGTGTGTGCTACTGTGTTTCTGTCTGTGTTATGGAAAGTCAACTCCAGATAAATGTATGTGGTCATGCAGTTGGAAATGACCCACATAGCATACGTCAACATTTTGTGCAAGCCATTGGCTGTGTCATTTGTTTATTTGTTCTTTCTGTGCACAGCTATTGCTGTTACTTGACAGGAAGAGCAAACCCAAGGCCACAGCTTTGCAGTCGGAGAGCAGTTTGCTTGTGATTGACATCGCAGATGTTTATCACTGACTCTTCCCACTTAGCTCCTCTGACTCTGAGTGAGAGGCCGACTGAGGCAGAGTGAGCGATGGGAATGCCTCAGACGCAGACAGGACGAGCAGATCGGCTCAGAGGGGGCCAAATCCAGGCCACTGCACAGCCCTCTCTCACCGATAACAACAACAGTGTATAAATGGAGGAGAGTAAAGAGAATTAAGTATAGTATAGTATATATACTCTTTTGATCCCGTGAGGGAAATTTGGTCACTACATTTATCCCAATCCGTGAATTAGTGAAACACACTTAGGTTAGGTTAGGTGCCTTGCTCAAGGGCACTTCAGCCGAGCCTACTGGTCGGGGTTCGAACCGGCAACCCTCCGGTTACAAGTCCGAAGTGCTAACCAGTAGGCCACAGCTGCCCCAAGTTATGAGTTAAGCTGAGTTATGAGGGAGGGAGGAGTGAGTCCACAGAAGAAATGGGGTTTGGCAGATGGAGTATGGGAGAAAGAGGAGAAGCATTGGCAGCAAAAGAATGGAAAAAAGCAGGATAGAGGAGTGAAAGTGAAAATGGGGAATGCAAAGAAAGTGGGGTGTGAGATGAGAGGAATGAGGATGGAGGGAACAAGGATAAGAGAGAGAGAAAGAAAGAAAGAGAGGAGAGGAGCAGAGGCTTAATAAAGAGAATCAGTGCTAAATCACACCGCCAGCACGAGGAGCACGGGCCAGCTAATGTTTAATGAGTGTGAGAGGCTGAATATTAAACATGATGAAAATCATAATGACGTCCCTTAGAGGGGAGCGGACGCGAAATGTCAGTGACCTAGATTGAGATCACCTTCCTGCTGAATCTTTTATGGGGAACAAAAATTGGAGCAAATTTAATTTACTGTAGCTAAGAGCCGAATGTTGCGGCTTGGAGCGGTAGTAGATGTGAACATGGAAGCACATGCATGTGTAGGCTATGTGAGAGTTGCATATGTTTGTGTTATCTGCAATGCCAGTGTCGCAACATGGAGCAAAAAAAAGGTCTGTGGGTATATGGAAGAGATACGAAATGGAGATATGGCACCCAGACTCCACGAGCTAAATTTAGTGATGGAGCTGTGCAGACCCCGGCTGGCTTATTCTTCCGGCAGAGCTGAGCTGTCTGTCTCAGTGCATGAGAGGAGACGGTCTGTGCTCTGCAAAGTCCTTGCTTCCCTCTCTCTCTCCCTCTCTCTCTCTTTCTCCCTCTCCCTCTCTCTCTCTTTTTCTGTGCGTACAACATCTTGCCTGTACACCTAAATTAAAGAGCTCTTTCGTCAGCATGGGAAATACCAAGAATTAGGTTGAGCGTGAAGCGTCACAGAGATGTCAGTTTTCCTTTCACTCAGATGAATAGTGGGAAAGAACGCAAGTATTTAAAAAAAAAAGACATGGATGTTCCCCTCCTCAAATGCCCCAATAAAAAACACAACTGAAGCTCAGTTCTTCCCAGTCATTTTCAGCTGGAGGCATGCAATCTCATCTTGAACATGCTCACTATGCATGCCATTCATTTTGTTCCAAAAAAAAGTCACTGCCGTATGACTACATATATGTTTTTGTTTTCCGCCGTGGTCATGCCTCATGTGGTCGGTCCTACAGCAACACATGACTCAGGGAGGGCTAAGCTTTTGGCCTGTGGCAGTCGTCCCATCACTCACTGTGCGCTCAGGGCTTGGAGACTTGACCTCTGCAGTGTCTTCCAAAAGCTCCTCTTCATCCCCCTGAGCCTGTGGGAGCCTCCATGGCCCCTCTGCCTTCAGCCTTGTCTTGTAGGACCCAGGTGGGGGGGGCACGCTCCTGTCACACCCACCTATGCAGATGGGTCAGGGCTCAAGTGTTTCGGCTGAAAGTCGTCTTCCACAAACACACACACACACACACGCACACAAAGAGTGACCGACAGGAAGAAGAAGCTTAACACTTACCTGGGTGCTATAAATAGTGAGCTACTCCTGATCTCAATCTCCGAGTCACAAAGACCTATGCCTGTACAGACGACCCTAAACTCCCTCGGCACGCAGTCACTCACACACACACTTGTCTGTGTCTCGAAGCCACAGTCCCCAGGCATAATTGACAAATAGTTTAAGGCTCGGCTAAGCAGCTTTGAGATCGAGGAGCAGGGCCACAGACATCACATGGGGGGGGGAAGCCACTGAGGAGTGAATGCCACAACCTTTTCCTAACGCTCAAACAGGTACAAATGCAACTGCCAGCACAATCTCTCTTACTCCAGCCATAGGGAGGGAGAGGGACAGAGAGAGAGAGAGAGAGAGAGCAAGAGAGCTTTAGTGCTCTATTTGTAATGGGAGGCAGTGTGTCTCTCAGGATTGGCCTGGGCTTTTGTGGTCCTGTCATGTGGCGCTGTGCAGAGAACAAAAGCATGCCACGCCGCTGGGCCAGTCCCGCTGTCGGGCTGCCATACGTGTGCCGCCCGCACCCCGAGAACATCAGAGTGCCACTCCTATCTGACTAACATCAGCTCACCCTCTCAAAGAACACGGCCTGCTTTCATTTCTCCGGGTTTGTGTTGTCTTTGTCACCAACGTTAATAAAAGCCAGCTGGCTGTGTTGGGGGATACTGTGTGGCAGAGGTGTCCGAGGAGATCTGACCTGATCTGAGCAAGGGACTTAGAAATGCTCTCAGGGAACTTCTTCTATGTGATTCCTTGTGATTTTTCGATCAATTACTGCTGTTTAGATGCCATTGGTGCTGTCGGGCATGCAAGTGGATACTGTTGACGTGTGGGTTGTTGGAAGAGAGTCTCTGAATGTCAGACAGTGAAGCAAGGACGCAGCAAACTCACAGACCCCCCCACTTCAATTATCTCTGTGCTGTAGGGACCTAGGCAACAAGAAGGGGGTGGCGTCTGTATATAGCACTTCACTGAGTCACACCAGACCTGGAGAAGGGAGATGGTTCCTCATGGCCTTCAGTCCTCTCAGCTGTGTGTGTGTGTGCTTGTATGTGTGTGGGTGGTATACACTTGTGTGTCTGGGCTCATGTGTATGTGGAAACGTCCGTCTGTTATGTCGATCTAGGCCTGCACTTTATATGTGTCTCCTTGTGAATGAATGTGCACCCATTTTCTTGTGCTACGTATGTAAAATAACATTAAAAAATTAACTATAGCAACAGAATGAAAACAAAAATCCTGTGGTGTCTAGATATTCACTAGTTAGCATGCTAACCAGGTACTGTAGCTCTGGCCTGCTCTTACTCATTATGTGACTTTGCACTTCAAGAGGTGCTAGTGAGTCAAATGTAGCCATCACCAAAAATTACATTTATTAAATTAGTGACCATAAGTATGTGTTAATTTGTGGAAAAATGGAAGGTTATTTTTTTTTAAGTCTCAGTTTATTTTCACAAATTTTGCTGTGTCGAATTTGCGAAAGGAGCTAAACATGGCTGTCCTGTAGTTATGCTGTGTTCCATACAAGCCAAAAGTTGATTATCTCCAATTTCAAATTTCCCATCTCAAATTTAAGGTTGAGGTAGATGGATTTGCCCTCAAACTCTGGGTTTGTTCGGATCAGAACTGAACATTTCTCTGTGGGTATATCAAACTTAGCTGTTGGATTGTTCAACTGCATTATCAAGTAGTAGTAGTAACAAACCAATTTGTCAAGTAGTAATAGTAGTAGTAGTAACAAACCCATTTGTGAAAAATAATGGTTAGACTATCAGCTAGCATGAAATCTCAAGTGCTTAAATGAAGACCCCCAGGGTCAGTTTGCC